>NC_084738.1:70477122-70509622 GCF_033978785.1 Entelurus aequoreus | reverse complement strand
TCACTATTCTTTATTTATTTTAAATTGCCTTTCAAATGTCTATTCTTGGTGTTGGCTTTTGTCAAATACATTTCCCCAAAAAATGCGACTTATACTCCAGTGCGGCTTATATATGTTTTTTTCCCTTCTTTATTATGCATTTTCGGCCGGTGCGACTTATACTCCGAAAAATATGGTACTTCTCATCAAATATTCCGCTTTGAAATATTTTTGGGGATAATAAAATGCCATTATGAAACAAAACATTAAAAAGTGGGGGGGGGATAAAGAGCATACAGGTGAAATGTAATGAGAAAAAGTTGCAATGCTATAATAACACAAAGCTGCCATGCAGGGTGTTTTTTTTCCCTTTAAAATTGTTATTGCTCAAAAAATTGTAATGAATCAAAACCAATGTTGTTATGAAATATTGACATATTCAAGGCTCCAAGTACTTCACATCAAATATTCAGCTTTGAAATATTTTTGGGGATAATAAAATGCTATTATGAAACAAAACATTAAAAAGTGGGGGAGAAAAAAGAGCATACAGGTGAAATGTTATAATAACACAAAGCTGCCATGCAGGCTGTTTTTTTTTCCTTTAAAATTGTTATTGCTCAAAAAATTGTAATAAATAAAAATCAATGTTGTTATGAAATGAAGTGACATATTCAAGGCTCCAATTACTTCTCATCAAAGATTGCACTTTTAAATATTATTGGGGATAATATTGCATATTTTGTGTGTTTGCCGTAAGAAAACAGTTTTGTACGACAAAAAGGGCATTAAAAAAAACATAGGAAAAATAATTCAAACTTGTAATCGACAGATAGATCTGAAGTGATTTAGCGACTTAATGTTGAAAGTAAAAAAAATAATGTATGACATATTTTAACATTTAAGAATCGGGAAATGCAGAATTTATTTATTTTTTTTTTTTAAATGATAAAGAACTTAAATCAAATTTGCCATGAATTATTGACCATTTAAGGCTCCAATTACTTCACATCAAATATTCCACTTTTAACATTGTTTGGAGGAAAATGTTGCATATTTAGTTTTTGACATAAAAACAGGGTTTCTTTAACACAGGGGTCACCAACCTTTTTGAAACCAAGGGCTACTTCTTGGGTACTGATTAATGCGAAGGGCTACCAGTTAGATACACACTTAAATAAATTGCCAGAAATAGCCAATTTGCTCAATTTACCTTTTACTCTGTTATTATTAATAATTAATGATATTTATCTTTGTGGAAACACTGATCATCTTAATGATTTCTCACAATAAATATATATAGAAACAGATAAATATCAATATGCAACACTTTATTTTTATATTTTCTCTAAGTGCACATTTTTCAAATTGAACATTTTCAAATGATCACTTCTAAGACAGTCTTGTGAAATCACAATATCCCATTTTAACTAGCTAGCCACTAACATTTTTTAACAAATCATGAATTACTTTGCACCATGTTTGTACAAATAATAACTCATGTAAAATACAAAAGTAAACTCTCAAATTTTTAAATCATGTCACACTTTGAACTGGACACCAAATCTGTTATCTGTTTCTTTGTCAGTTAGTGGGAAGCCTGGCATTGCAGCCTGTTAACTAGTGTGTTGTACTCTGGTGTGTAACTTGACACTGCAACTCTGAGTGAGTCTTGCAGATGTGCATCAGTGAGGCGTGTTCTGTGTTTGTTCTTGATGAAGTTCATGTCAGAAAAGGCTGATTCACAAAGATAAGATTTTTCCTCATTGTTTGCGGAACCTTCTTAATCTTTTGGACATATTTTCACAGCAATCTGGCCTAAAGCTTAATTATGATAAATGTAAAATGTTAAGGATCGGAAATCTAAAGGGAACGTCCTTTCGAATGGAATGCAAAGTGTTTTGTTTATAAATTATATGCAACCTGTTGTGTTCCCTAATTTTTTTCTGTGCACATGAATGAAGGTGTGTGTTGCTGAGTCCGACTTGGACATTATCTGGACTGGGACTGGTTTATAAAACCCTTTAAAAAAATATAATTTCATTGACAACCTGGTCTGTTGAAGATAATGCCCTTTTTTTTAAAAAAAATAAATAAAATAAGATAAATAAATAAAAAACATTTTCTTGGATAAAAAAGAAAGTAAAACAATATAAAAATAATTACATAAAAAAATAGTAATTAATGAAAATTTTAGTGGACCAGCAGCCTATACAATCATGTGTGCTTCAGGGACTGTGTCCCTTGCAGATGTGTTGTCTATGTTGTGGGAACCAGAATATTGGTAGCAGAAAGAAATAACCCCTTTTGTGTGGATGAGTGTGCATGGGGGAGGTTGTTTGGGTTGATGCACTGATTGAAAGTGTATCTTGTGTTTTCTATGTAGATTTAATTTAAAAAAAAAAAAAAAAAAAAAAAATTTTTTTTTTTTACAACAGGCCCGCGGGCGACTCATCTGGTCCTTACGGGCGACCTGGTGCCCGCGGGCACCGCGTTGGTGACCCCTGCTTTAACATAAATGGTATACAAAATGTTTGAACAATTTCCCTTGTGGATCAATAAAGTTTGTCTAAGTCTAAGTCTAAAATATGAAAAAAATTAAATAAAACGTTATATCAACAGTTAGATCCAAAGTTTATCCACAGTTTTAGGCGTTATTTGGTTCTGAAAATGAAAAATATCAAGGTGGCCCCTATATGCTTTGATTGTTCAGTGGCAAAAGTTTGGACACCTCTGCTTTAACCAATCAGATTCCATGTTGGCTTGATAGGACCAGCTAGCTTACCGGTCCACTCTGGTTGATCTGAGCAAAAACTGTTAATGTACTGAAAACTACAAATAGTCTATATTAGGGGTCACCAACGCGGTGCCCGCGGGCACCAGGTAGCCCGTAAGGACCAGATGAGTCGCCCGCTGGCCTGTTCTAAAAATAGCTCATTTAGCAGCACTTACCAGTGAGCTGCCTCTATTTTTTAAATTGTATTTATTTACTAGCAAGCTGGTCTCGCTTTGCCCGACATTTTTAATTCGAAGAGACACAAAACTCAAATAGAATTTGAAAATCCAAGGAAATATTTTAAAGACTTGGTCTTCACTTGTTTAAATAAATTCATTAATTTTTTTACTTTGCTTCTTATAACTTTCAGAAAGACAATTTTAGAGAAAAAATACAACCTTAAAAATGATTTTAGGATTTTTAAACACATATACCTTTTTACCTTTTAAATTCCTTCCTCTTCTTTCCTGACAATTTAAATCAATGTTCAAGTAAATTAATTTTTTTCTATTGTAAGGAATAATAAATACATTTTAATTTAATCCTTCATTTTAGCTTCTGTTTTTTCGACAAAGAATATTTGTGAAATATTTCTTCAAACTTATTATTAAAATTCAAAAAAAAAATTCTGGCAAATCTAGAAAATCTGTAGAATCAAATTTAAATCTTATTTCAAAGTCTTTTGAATTTCTTTTAAAATTTTTGTTCTGGAAAATCTAGAAGAAATAATGATTTGTCTTTGTTAGAAATATAGCTTGGTCCAATTTGTTACATACTCTAACAAAGTGCAGATTGGATTTTAACCTATTTAAAACATGTCATCAAAATTCTAAAATTAATCTTAATCAGGAAAAATTACTAATGATGTTGCATAAATTATTTTTTTAATTTTTTCAAAAAGATTCGAATTAGCTAGTTTTTCTCTTCTTTTTTTCGGTTGAATTTTGAATTTTAAAGAGTCGAAATTGAAGATAAACTATGTTTCAAAATTTAATTGTAATTTTTTTCGTGTTTTCTCCTCTTTTAAACCAGTCAATTAAGTGTAAATATCATTAATTATTAATAATAACAGAGTTAAAGATAAATTGAGCAAATTGGCTATTTCTGGCAATTTATTTAAGTGTGTATCAAACTGGTAGCCCTTCGCATTAATCAGTACCCAAGAAGTAGCTCTTGGTTTCAAAAAGGTTGGTTACCCCTGTTCTATAGAGATCTGGAAAAGAGGACTGATTTTGTATATACACATTATAAAGACAATCTTAGGTAAGTATGATATATTTGTATTTTGTTTACGTTTTTGTCACATTAGATCACTTACAGGCCGCTTTTATCAATGATCGGCAGTGGAAGTCATGTGATGCTGAAATGTATTCTAAGATAAAGGCTTCACCGGGGTTTCGTATATTATTGATGGTTTGTAGAGGCAGATTATGATGCGTAGCCCACCAGTTGTTACAAGAGTGTGTTTACATTGGGAAATGAAGAAATAAGGAATTACAAAACAAAATGGAAAAAAAGAAATGTACATCTGAATCCCAATTCTTATTCATCCTGATTCTAAGTTGATTCACAATTTCAAAAATCGATTTAAAGAAAAAAAGATACAAATGTTTTTTTGCATTTAAATTCAGTTTTTTGAAGAATCACTTTTAAAAAGGACGTTTTTGATCCATCTCCATGCAACCAGAAAGAGTTTTGCTAAGCTGTAACCTGTTTTGAAAATGTTTAATTTGAATTATTATACCAAATAATACTTTGGGAAAATTGGTTTGAAATCGAGAATCGGGTTGAATCAAGAAATGATTCTGAATCAAACCGTCACCCGAGGAATCGGAATCGGATCGGACCAATAGGTGCCCAAAGATTCACACCCCAATTTTTTTACAAATTTAATAAATTATTTACTGAATCACTTCTTAAAAGGACATTCTTGATCCATCTCCATGCAACCAGAAAGAGTTTTGCCAATCTGTAACTTGTTTTGAAAAAGTTTAATTTGAATTATTATACCAAATAATACTTTGTGAAAATTGGTTTGAAATCGAGAATCGGGTTGAATCCAGAAATGATTCTGATTCAAATCGTCACCCGAGGAATCGGAATCGGATCTGACTAGAGGTGTCTGACGATATCGGACTGCCGATATTATCGGCCGATAAATGCTTTAAAATGTAATATCGGAAATTATCGGTATCGGTTTCAAAAAGTAAAATTCATGACTTTTTAAAACGCCGCTGTACGGAGCGGTACACGGACGTAGGGAGAAATACAGAGCAGTTGCGTCTCCCAGTCATACTTGACCAACCCTCCCCATTTTCCCGGGAGACTACCGGATTTCAGTGCCCCTCCCGAAAATCTCCCGGGGCAACCATTCTCCCGATTTCCACCCAGACAACAATATTGGGGTCGTGCCTTAAAGGCACTGCCTTTGCGTGCCGGCCCAACCACACAATGTCTACGGCCTTTCACACACACAAGTGAATGCAATGCAAACTTGGTCAACAACCATACAGGTCACACTGAGGGTGGTCGTATAAACAATTTTAACACTGATACAAATATGCGCCACACTGTGAACCCACACCTAACAAGAAGGACAAACACATTTCGGGAGAACATCCGCACCGTAACACAACAGAACAAATACCCAGAACCCCTTGCAGCACTAACTCTTCCGGGACCCTACAATATACACCCCCCGCTACCCCCTCACCTCAACCCCGCCCCCCCCCCCCCCCCCAACCTCCTCATGCTCTCTCAGGGAGAGCATGTCCCAAATTCCAAGCTGCTGTTTTGAGGCATGTTAAAAAAAATAATGCACTTTGTGACTTCAATAATAAATATGGCAGTGCCATGTTGGCACTTTTTTCCATAACTTGAGTTGATTTATTTTGGAAAACCTTGTTACATTGTTTAATGCATCCAGCGGGGCATCACAACAAAATTAGTAGGGATGTCCGATAATGGCTTTTTGCCGATATCCGATATTCCGATATTGTCCAAATCTTTAATTACCGATACCAATATCAACCGATACCGATATCAACCGATATATGCAGTCGTGGAATTAACACATTATTATGCCTAATTTGGACAACCATGTATGGTGAAGGTACTTTTTAAAAAAATAATAAAATAAGATAACTAAATTAAAAAAAAATTATTGAATAAAAAAGAAAGTAAAACAATATAAAAACAGTTACATAGAAACTAGTAATTAATGAAAATGAGTAAAATTAACTGTTAAAGGTTAGTACTATTAGTGGACCAGCAGCACGCACAATCATGTGTGCTTACGGACTGTATCCCTTGCAGACTGTATTGATATATATTGATATATAATGTAGAAACCAGAATATTGATAACAGAAAGAAAAGGGGGGAGGGAGGTTTTTTGGGTTGGTGCACTAATTGTAAGTGTATCTTGTGTTTTTTATGTTGATTTAATTTAAAAAAAAATTTTAAAAATTAAAAAAACCGATACAGATAATAAAAAAACTGATACCGATAATTTCCGATATTACATTTTAACGCATTTATCGGCAGGCCGATATCATTGGACATCCCTAAAAATTAGGCATAATAATGTGTTAATTCCACGACTGTATATATCGGTATTGGTTGATATCGGAATCAGTAATTAAGAGTTGGACAATATCGGAATATCGGATATCGGCAAAAAAGCCATTATCGGACATCTCTAAATTTAATTAATTATTTACTGAATCACTTTTTGAAAAGGACATTCTTGATTCATCTCCATGCAACCAGAAAGAGTTTTGCTAACCTGTAACCTGTTTTGAAAAAGTTGAATTTGAATTATTATACCAAATAATACTTTGTGGAAATCGGTTTGAATTCGAGAATCGGGTTGAATCAAGAAATGATTCTGAATCAAATCGTCACCCGAGGAATCGGAATCGGACCATTAGGTGCCCAAAGATTCACACCCTGAATTTTGACAAATTTAATTAATTATTTACTGAAAATATATATACATTTTTTATAAACTTGCAGAATTTAACAACGGTGGCTAATTAAAATTAACCAGATTGAGACCAAAATTCTATCTTTTTTTCACTTTGCCCATGCGCCAACCCTCTTCAAAGTGATGTGGAAGTTGGTTAAGTAGTTTTTTTGCTAAACCTGCTCGGCAAATAAGAATCGGCCAGTGGGTTTTGATTCGACGCTGTTGAAGCGATATTAATTTAAAGACTACCGTAATTTCCGGACTATAAGCCGCTACTTTTTCCCCTCGTTCTGGTCCCTGCGGCTTATACAAGGGTGTGGCTTATTTACGGCCTGTTCTTCTCCGACACCGACGAAGAGGATTTCGGTGGTTTTAGTACGCAGGAGGAAGACGATGACACAATGATTAAAGACTGACTTTTCATATACCGGTAGGCTGGTTATTTTGATAACGTACAGGCGAGCACTTTGTATTACTTTGCACCGTTGTATTATTTGTACTCGGCACGAATGCTGTTCGCCATGTCAAAGATGTGAAAGTTTGATTGAATGATTTATTGTTAATAAATGGGACGCTTTGCGTTCCCAAACAGTCATCTCTGTCCCGGCAATCCCCTCCGTGGTAGCAGGAACCCCTATATACTACGCTAATTACACAGCAAAACCCTGCGGCTTATAGTCGGGTGCGGCTTATATATGGAGCAATCTGTATTTTCCCCTAAATTTAGCTGGTGCGGCTTATAGTCAGGTGCGGCTTATAGTCCGGAAATTACGGTATTTGTTTGCAGTGCTCTAAACCCGCATGACAGCGTATTTGCCCGATCAGATGTAAAATTCAATCTAATCTTCCCAGGGCCTTCAGAATCAGGAAGTGCAGGCCCATGTCACCAAACTATATTACCGATGCAGCTGTTTTTGTCCGCTGATTTGAATGAAAGTTGACATGTCCAGTTTTGTTGAGCTGGAGGTTGAAAACCTGACCCCCCTAAGGGTGTCCACTCACCAGTTTATTTGATCCATGGTCCCGTCTCGCCGCTGCAGGTTGCCGTGACCGTGGGCCTGCAGTACGTCAACAGCTCGCTGTCCACACTGGCCAACCCGGAGGACCCGGAGAGCGAGAGCGAGGGCTGGATCCTGGAGAAGACGGTCAAGGAGACGTTCACTGACATCATGACCAAAATGAAGACCATGGGCAAAGGCGGCAAAGTGGAAGAAGGGGAGGAGGTGGCGGTGGCCACGGTGAGCTGAGCGACCTTGGGACCTTCTCCCCCGCTGCCAAAACTAACACCGCTCTCACCCGAGCAGGGACAAGAGGATGTGTGAGATGATTTTACAACCCCTATCTTCACACATATTTGGCAACTTTTAAAGTGTCTCTTTGCAGGAAACATGCGGTACATCAGAGGTGTCCAAACTTTCAAAAATCAAAACATGCAGGGGCCATTTTGATATTTTGCATTTTCAAAACCAATGTGTTTTTTTTTTTAACCTTTAGGGCTCCACTCAAATTCGGTCCCGGGGACCTGGAAGGGTCTAAGTTATAACAATGTTAAGTATATATATATATATATATATATATATATATATATATATATATATATATATATATATATATATATATATATATATATATATATATATATATATATATATATATATATATATATATATATATATATATATACATACACACACACATGAATATATGTACATATATATATATGTGTATATAAATGTATATATACATACATATATGTATATATAGATATATATTCATATATACATACAAATACATATATACATATATGTGTATATGTATATATATATATATATATACACAGTATATATACAGTATATATATATACACATACATACGTATATATATATAAATGTATATATACATACACATACATATATATCCATACACACATGTATATATATAGATATCTATACATAGATACACACACACACACACACACATATATATGTGTATATTTATACATATATATATATATGCATATATATATATATATATATATATATATATATATATATATATGCATATTTATACATATATATATATATATAAATATGCATATATATATATATATGCATATATATATATATATATATATATATATATATATATATGTATAAATATATATATATATATATATATATATATATATATATATATATATATATATATATATATATATATATATATGTGTATATACACACTTCAGGTCTATCTGTCGATATAAAGTTTTTATGTTTTATGCCCTTTTTGTCATAACCATTTTCCTTAATAATGGATCAAAATCAATGTTGTTATGAATAATGGACCTATTTAACACTTTATATATATATATATATACATATGTATATGTCAGGGGTCGGCAACCCGCGGCTCCGGAGCCGCATGCGGCTCCTTGACCACTCTGATGCGGCTCAGCTACATACATGCCGACCCCCCCGATTTTCCCAGGAGATTTATGGATCTCAGTGTCTCTCATAGATTACTCCCAGGGAAAAACTAAACCTATTTACACTCTTACTTACTAAATAAAGGGCGTGCCCTAATTGCACTGCAGCAATTGTCCTCTATAGCATTTACATACAGCGTGTCAGTCCAGCCACATGTTGCATGTTGTTATTACTTGCACACACAGGAGACAGCAAAGCATAGTTACTCATCAGCCACACAGCTTACACTGACGGTAGCCGTATCAAACAACTTTAACATTGTTACGTTACAAATATGCGCCACACTGTGAACCCACACCAAAAAAGAATGAAAAACACATTTCTGGAGAACATCCCACCGTAACACAACATAAACACAACAGAACCATTACCCAGAATCCCATGCAGCCCTAACTCTTCCGGTCTACATTATACACCCCCGCTACCACCAAATCCCCCCACACATCACCCCCCCCCCCCCCCCTCTCCGTGCGTTGGTTGAGCGGAAGAGTTAGGGCTGCATGGGATTCTGGGTATTGGTACCGTCAGTGTAAGATGTGTGGCTGCTGAGTTAGTAGCCTTGCTGTCTCTTACGTGAGCAAGCTAGAACAGCATCCCCCTTTGTTCGAGCAGGTACACTGTCAGGGCAGACTGCAGAGGGCGCCAAATGTAGTGTCATCACGCTTTGATATTCGGGAGTCTCCCGGGAAAAATTAGAGGGTTGGCAAGTATGACGCTATCAAGCGGCTATCAAGCGACATTCATTCAAAACTCGCGGGCTGCACTAACATCAAATTTCCACATTAAAGTGCGTGCCGGTGCGTGTGTCTGAGACCCCTGGTTAACATAGCACAAAGCATGTAAGCTTTGTATGCGGTGATTTTCATTTTAAATTTTAAATTTTTTTTTGTGGCTCCCATTACTTTCTATAATTTGTGAAACTTGCCAAAATGGCTCTTTGAGTGGTAAAGGTTGCCGACCCCTGGTATATGTATATATATATATATATATATATATATATATATATATATATATATATATATATATATATATATATATATATATATATATATATATATATATATATATATATATATATATTAGGGCTGCAACAACTAATCGATTAAATCGATCAAATTAGTTGTTAGTTGCAGCCCTAATATGTATACTTTGTATATATATATATATATATATATATATATATATATATATATATATATATATATATATATATATATATATATATATATATATATATATACACTTCAGGTCGATCTGTCTGTTAAGGTTTTTTGGTTCTTATGTTTTATGCCCTTTTTGTCAAAACCGTTTTGGGGATCCAAAAGGGCCGCACTCATAAAAGTGTTCAAAATAAGTCTTTTTTTTGTCTTTTTACTTTCAGATCTTGAGTTTGTTTATTTGTTTTATGCCCCTTTTGTCAAAGAAAACTTAGTTTTTTAATGGCAAACACAAAATATGCAATATTTTCCCCAAAAAATATTTCAAAGGGGATTTTTTGAGGTGAAATAATTCTAGCCTTAAATATGGACAATAATTCATAACAACATTGATGCTGAGTGATTATTATATTATCTTTGAGTGACAGTTTTAAAGAAAGAAAAAAAAACCAGCCTGCATGGCAGCTTCGTGTGATTAGAATGTGCTGTGGGCCGTTAAAACATTTTGACACTCAACTTTGGACACCCCTGCTGTACATTTATAGTGATACAAGTAGGTAACCAGGACTTTGAATCATAGCATATTGTTGCAAATAATATGCACGTTTGTAAAAAGAAAAAATTGTGTCACAATTAGTGATATCCAGGCAAAAGACTGCTACACAACATGATGTTTGTACTGGATCTATTAGCCTTGAGTATTGTCCTCCTTTGTATCATAACGGCATAGTTTCACAGTGAGTCTGCACTTTGGATGGGGATGGTGGTTACTATGCAACCCCCCTATCGCACAAACCGACGAGATTTACGGGCCGAGCAAAGAAAAGTCATTTATTTTTGTAAAGTGGATTATAAATAACGCTTGTCAGTGAATTTGGCAGCTAAATCGTTGCCCCCCCTCCACCCCCACAAACCCTCCCTGCTGCGCTTCAATCTCACATCCTCTTTAATCATTCAGTCTGTATATTGTATATTAAACAACAGGGTGGCGGTCTTTGTACATAGTGTAGAAACTGGACCAATTGTACTTTTTTTTTTTTTTAAAAAGAATGTAATTAATCAATGTATTTACTCTAAATATATGTAAATGTGCTTTTAGATCAGGGTATGTCGTTGTGAATTTGTGAAGCCCTCGGACAAACTTGTGATTAAGGTCCATATAAATACCTTTTGACCGATGGATTGTTTACTTGGGCTGTGTGTTTTGTAAAAATAGGATTTGTTGGAAGAAATAAAAAAAAAAAAGATTTTACTGTTTGTTTAAGTCTCAGGTGTCAAACTCAAGGCCCCGGGGGCCAAATCTGGCCCGCCACATTATTTTATGTGGCCCGCGAAAGCCTGGAAATAAAATGCTTAATTTTTTCTTACTAAATATATTTGTTCTTTCCCTTTTGACATTAAAAATCATGTGCTGCATGCAATTGCACACCTTTTAAAATTCATATTCATCAAAATTTTAAATATTATATCACGTATTGCAAAAATATTTTTTGTTAAAATAAAGATAAATACTGTACTTAAATATCTGCTTGACTTTTGATTTTAAAACTAATTATCAATTTAAAGTGTAGACTGTAAAATTGACAATATATTTTACGGTAAAAAAATTTTTTTTACCGTAAAATCAACTTTGGTACTGTTTTTTTTCCATATACAGTAAGACACTAAAACATAAAAAAACAAACAAAGAAAATATTAAAACAACAATATTTTACGGTAAAAAAACAAAACGGGCAGCTTTGTTGCTTGAATTTTACCGCTAAAAACAGTGGTATTCACTGCAAAAAGTCAGTGTTCAAAAACAAAACAAAAATTAGGGGTATTTAATTAAAAAGTATGTTGGAGTTCGGGTGTTGGTGGAGGGAACAGTGATAAAGTCATGTAAAATCATTTGTGTTAAAAAAGGGGGCAAATAAATATAAGAATATTCTTCTTCCATCTGCTCCTTTCTGATCATGGAAATGTATAACAAACAAAAAAAAACAATGAAAGTGTGAACTGTAAAGTGTGCACTGCAAAAAGTCAATGTTCAAAAACAAGGGAAAAAAATACAAAAATTAGGGGTATTTTATTTGAACTAAGCAAAATTATCTGCCAATAAAACAAAAAAAGTGGGCTTGTCAAGACTTTCCAAAACAAGTAAAATTAGCGAACCTCAATGAACCCAAAAATACCTTAAAATAAGTATATTCTCAATAATAACAAGTGCACTTTTCTTGGTAGGAATAAAAAATGAGACCTTTTTGCTCAATATGTTGAAAAATATTCTTAAATGAAGTAAATGCTAGTGCCATTATCTTGACATAATATCATGATTTTTTTTTTTCATGCTTGAAGTAAGAATTTATTACTTTAAAAAAGTAGTTTTATACTTGTAAAAAGGGATGTCTGATAATGGCTTTTTGCCGATATCCGATATTCCGATATTGTCCAACTCTTTAATTACCGATATCGATATCAACTGATACCGATACTGATATATACAGTTGTGGAATTAACACATTATTATGGCTTATTTGGACAACCAGGTATGGTGAAGATAAGGTCCTTTTTTTAAAAATTAATAAAATAAAATAAGATAAATAAATTAAAAACATTTTCTTGAATAAAAAAGAAAGTACAACAATATAAAAACAGTTACATAGAAACTAGTAATTAATGAAAATTAGTCAAATTAACTGTTAAAGGTTAGTACTATTAGTGGACCAGCAGCACGTACAATCATGTGTGCTTACGGACTGTATCCCTTGCAGACTGTATTGATATATATTGATATATAATGTAGGAACCAGAATATTAATAACAGAAGGAAACAACCCTTTTGTGTGAATGAGTGTAAATGGGGGAGGAAGGTTTTTTGGGTTGGTGCACTAATTGTAAGTGTATCTTGTGTTTTTTATGTTGATTTAATAAAAAATAAAAAATAAATCGATACCGATAATAAAAAAACCGATACCGATAATTTCCGATATTACATTTTAAAGCATTTATCGGCCGGCCGATATTATCGGACATCTCTACTTGTGAGTGTTGATGACACAGCTTTGCAACAGTTGATATTCTAGTTTCAAGTATGTTTTACTCAATATAGGTCATCAAATCTCAGCAACAAGCTGTAATATCTTACTGAGATCATTTAGGAACCAAAACACTTAAAACAAGTAAAACACTAACATAAAATCTGCTTAGTGAGAATAATTATCTTATCAGACAGACAATAAGCAACTATCATCCTTATTTCAGATATTTAATCTTACTTAGATTTCAGTTTTTGCAGTTTTTTCTCCATTCTATTCCATTTTTTTATATGCTGTAAAAAATCCACACTTTTACAGTAAAATTCTGGTGACTGAGCTGCTAGTTTTAAAAGTAAAATTAAAATATTTTTTTTGCAGCTTATGTAAAAAAATATATTGTTAATGTATTATATGTATACATTTATATTCATATATTACTCATTGTTAAAAGCAGTCCTCTGAGGGAATCCACAACTGCGATGTGGCCCTCAATGAAAACCAGTTTTAACCCTGTTTAAAGTGAAATCCCGTGTGGTCGACTTTTCAGCCGCTTGCCAAAGTGGCGGACATGCCGACTGCCACGAGGTTCCTGATTAAGTCGAGCGGATGAAGGCAATTATGGTATTACTGCTTTCACATGGACATGGATGACTCTTCACATGCCCAACCTAAGTGTGTGTGTGTGTGTCCTTGAACTTATTGCTACACTTTCCACCTATAGATGGTGAAAAGTCATCCATTCATCCACAGAAAAAGGGCTTTTGTGAAGTCTTGGGGGTTCTTCCACGCTAAATTCACCCAAGCATGCATTTATGGGCCTCGCTTTGTGCACCGCGAAGAGAAAAATCCCACACTAACTGTTAAGATTCAGGGCCGATTTCGGGATCTAGTCCAACCCCTAGTTGATTACTTCATCAACTGTAGGCACCTCACCATTTGGTTCCGATTCTTCAACTCAGTTCTTGTAATTTATTATTGGGTATATACACTACCGTTCAAAAGTTTGGGGTCACATTGAAATGTCCTTATTTTTGAAGGAAAAGCACTGTACTTTTCAATGAAGATAACTTTAAACTAGTCTTAACTTTAAAGAAATACACTCTATACATTGCTAATGTGGTAAATGACTATTCTAGCTGCAAATGTCTGGTTTTTGGTGCAATATCTACATAGGTGTATAGAGGCCCATTTCCAGCAACTATCACTCCAGTGTTCTAAAGGTACAATGTGTTTGCTCATTGGCTCAGAAGGCTAATTGATGATTACAAAACCCTTGTGCAATCATGTTCACACATCTGAAAACAGTTTAGCTCGTTACAGAAGCTACAAAACTGACCTTCCTTTGAGCAGATTGAGTTTCTGGAGCATCACATTTGTGGGGTCAATTAAACGCTCAAAATGGCCGGAAAAAGAGAACTTTCATCTGAAACTCGACAGTCTATTCTTGTTCTTAGAAATGAAGGCTATTCCACAAAATTGTTTGGGTGACCCCAAACTTTTGAACGGTAGTGTAAATGATAATAAAACCTTTGCAAAACAGTTTAAAAAAGCTCCTCTGGCTGCTGACCTTACGACTGTTGGCCTAACAAACGTCTTTTTAGAATTACATTTTCAAAAATATTGTTTACAAAAATCACAGAATTCTAATCAGTCTAATAAAATAAAATGGAGCAACTAAAACTCTAACCCCATCCCAGTTTTACAATATTTGGGATAGAAATGTACAAAGCAATTGAGAAGACATACAAATATAATACTAAAAAATATACACAGTACAGGCCAAAAGTTTGGACACACCTTCTCATTCAGTGCGTTTTCTTTATTTTCATGACTATTTACACTGTAGATTGTCACATCAAAACTATGAATGAACACATGTGGAGTTATGTACATAACAAAAAAAAAGATGAAATAACTGTAAACATGTTTTATAATCTAGTTTCTTCAAAATAGCCACCCTTTGCTCTGATTACTGCTTTGCACACTCTTGGTATTCTCTCGATGAGCTTCAAGCACACCTGTGAAGTGAAACCCATTTCAGGTGACTACCTCTTGAAGCTCATCGAGAGAATGCCAAGAGTGTGCGAAAAGGTAATCAGAGCAAAGGGTGGCTATTTTGAAGAAACTAGAATATAAAACGTGTTTTCAGTTATTTCCCCTTTTTTTGTTAAGTACATAACTCCACATGTGTTCATTCATAGTTTTGATGAAGGTGTGTCCAAACTTTTGGCCTGTACTGTATATCAATAATAATAATAATATCAATGTCCACCGATTCAAATTCCTTGTGTTCTATTCTTGGCTAATAAAGCTGATTCTGATTATACAGTAAGTCTGACAATAGTTGTTTAATGTTTTAATCCGAAAACTGTTTCATAAAAAAATAAATGTCAATATACTCACCTATAAGTGCTCCCCCAAAATAAATTTACATACAAATCGCAATTTTTATTTATTCCAACTCTGATTCAAGTCACAATTTTTGACAATTGATTTAAAAAAAAGAAGAAAAAAAAACCAAAACATTTTTTTTTCTTAAATCGATTCTGGAAAATCATCACATTTATCGGAATAAATAAAAATTGCGATTAGTAGGCATTTATGGTCCATTCTATTTCGAATTTGTCAATGCAAATCAAAAAACAAATTTCTGGCCATTTTTTCTATTTGTATTACTAAAACAAAAGTTGGACTATTTAATGAGACTTTTTTTAAAGGACAATAGGACTCCTGCTGAACAAAGATGTTAGCATTATGCTAAAAACATGCTAAACGCGAAGGAAAAGCTAAAATACTGCTTCCGGTTCAGTTTGTCATCACACAGATAAACACACATTTTTGCATTTTGGATTAACATGAGTTAGATGTTTGTGTTTATCTGGAAAAACAAAACTCCATAAAAGGAAAACAGCACAAAATCCAGTTTTATGGCAATATTTGAATGAAAATCAACCCTTTTTTGTTTGTTTTAAAATCTGCCATATATAGTAAAAATAGAAAAACAGTTCTAATTTTGTTTTTTTGATTTGCGTTTAAGAATGGGAAATAGAATGAACAGAAGGTACACGGACCAAAAATGCTAGCATTATGCTAAAAACATGCTAAACGCAAAGGAAAAGCTAAAATACTGCTTCGGGTTCAATTTGTCATCACACAGATAACCACACATTTTTGCATTTTGGATTAACATGAGTTAGATGTTTGTGTTTATCTGGAAAAACAAAACTCCATAAAAGGAAAACAGCACAAAATCCAGTTTTATGGCAATATTTGAATGAAAATCAACCCTTTTTTGTTTGTTTTAAAATCTGCCATATATAGTAAAAATAGAAAAACAGTTCTAATTTTGTTTTTTTGATTTGCGTTTAAGAATGGGAAATAGAATGAACGGAAGGTACACGGACTAAAGATGTTACCGTTATGCTATAAAAATGCTAAACGCGAAGGAAAAGCTAAAATACTGCTTCCGGTTCAATTTGTCATCACACAGATAAACACTCATTTTTGCATTTTGGATAAACATGAATTGGATTTTTGTGTTTATCTGGAAAATTAAAAATCCATAAAAGGAAAACAGCACAAAATCCAATTTTATGGCAATATTTGAATGAAAATCAACCCTTTTTTGTTTGTTTTAAAATCTGCCATATATAGTAAAAATAGAAAAACAGTTCTAATTTTGTTTTTTTGATTTGTGTTTAAGAATGGGAAATAGAATGAACAGAAGGTACACGGACCAAAAATGATAGCATTTTGCTAAAAACATGCTAAACGCAAAGGAAAAGCTAAAATACTGCTTCCGGTTCAATTTGTCATCACACAGATAAACACAAATTTTTGCATTTTGGATTAACATGAGTTAGATGTTTGAGTTTATCTGGAAAAATAAAATTCTATAAAAGGAAAACAGCACAAAATCCAGTTTTATGGCAATATTTGAATAAAAATCAACCCTTTTTTGTTTGTTTTAAAATCTGCCATATATAGTAAAAATCGAAAAACAGTTCTAATTTTGTTTTTTTGATTTGCGTTTAAGAATGGGAAATAGAATGAACAGAAGGTACACGGACCAAAGATGTTACCGTTATGATATAAAAATGCTAAACGCAAAGGAAAAGCTAAAATACTGCTTCCGGTTCAATTTGTCATCACACAGATAAACACTCATTTTTGCATTTTGGATTAACATGAATTGGATTTTTGTGTTTATCTGGAAAAATAAAAATCCATAAAAGGAAAACATCACTAAATCCAATTTTTTGGCAATATTATAATGAAAATCAACCCTTTTGTGTTTGTTTTCAAATCTGCCATATGTAATAAAAGTCGAAAAACGGCCCTAATTTTGTTTCTTGATTTGCGTTTCAGGATTGGAAATAGAACGGACCGTTTATAACGATTGACATTTATTGTGAGTAGCGCTGTCAAACGACTGAAGTTTTCAATCAGATTACCCACAGGGTTAATTTTGATTAATCATGAATAAATATTTTCCCATGCTGTTTAGCGTCTTCCACACGACCACCGGATCAACTGCCTATTTGCATGTGCGGTACTTGGACAAAGGGTCCGAAATGCGTTTCAGGGATCGTATTCATCTGCTTGGATGATTTTCGACCGCCCCGGTTCTGAGTCTACATTGCGATTCCCTGGTGCTGTGAGCTGGCAAGGTAAAGAGTCAGTCTCTAGAATGGTATTTTAGTTGTTCCAAAGCACATAAAAGCAGCGCTGAGTAGATAAGGTGCCTAATCGGCTTTAGATTAGCCTGAGCCCCTCAACCAGGTGAGCGGGCGATGTCCTGCTGCGGGGATTTACGTCACGGGAGTCGGGGAGGCGCACGGTGGAGGCAAACAAATAACAACCGTGGCATTAAATTAGGGCTTGCACAGCCCGAATAAAGAATATCTGCTTCGTCCATATGATTAGAGTCGTTGAAAAACAAAGTCAAGATGATTATATAAATGTTGGGATTTACATATTCGCCCAAAACAGGATTTATTGGAAATGCTGAATGTCTGACAAACAATGACAGACATCACAAGTTGACCTGGGTCAGAAGAAGCTGTCTCTACCGCCCTCTGTTGGCGACTGCAGGTAATACACGCACATAACAGCTTTATCTTTTGCAACGTTGACCTAATAAATTACTGTAAAAATAAAAACACAAAAAAGTGGAATAAAAGATCAAACCGGTGAAATGTAATGGGAAAAAATCTGGACTCTAATAACATAAAGTAGGCTGTATTTTCCTTTAACTGTCATTGCTCAAGAAATAATAAAGAATCAAAATAAATGTTAGTGACCTATTTGAGGCTCCTACTACTTTGCATCAAATATTGCACTTTAAAATAATTCTTGCCAGAAATATTTCATATTTTCTGTTTGCCATTGGTACTCCATCAAAGTGGTATGCCAAATAATCACTTAATTAATTTTTTAAACACAGTGTTACTGTTCAAACTGTGTGTAATGTTACAGTGGCCAAAATATTAAACATATGTGTGAAATAAAACCTCTGCTTTGTTTTTAATGAATACATAGGCCGACTGTATTTCAATGCTGGGAGCCAAGTGTTTTCTTAGGTGGTACCTGGCGGAAAAAAGTTTGAGAACCACTCTAGAAATGTAAGTATTGAAAAAGTTTTTAAAAAATTCAATAATAATGTATGATTTATTTTTAATACTTTTATGAGTAGGGCCATTTTGGATCCCTGAGAATTTTAGTGGGAATTTTTTTTAAAACTGTCATTGCTCAAAAAATAACAATGAATTAGAATCAATGTTTTTATGAATTATTGACCTATTTAAGACTCCAATTACTTTGCATCAAATATTGCACTTTCAAATATTTATTGGGAGAAATATTGCATATTTTCTGTCTGACAGGCTCCATCGAGTGGTACGCCAAATAATCACTTAATTATATATTTAAAACACAGTCTTACTGTTCAAACTGTGCGTAATGATACAGTGGCCAAAATATTAAATATACTTGTTAAATAAAACCTCTGCCTTGTTTTTAATGAATATTTAGGCCTACTGTGCGACTGTATTTTAGTGGACTATGTTGGTACTTGGAGAGGTAAGTGTTTTCTGAGGTGGTACTTGGTGAACAAAGTTTGAGAACCACTCTAGAAATGTAAGCATTGAAAAAGTTTTAAAAAAATAAAAATAATGTATGACTTATTTTTAATACTTTTTGTGAGTAGGGCCATTTTGGATCCTTGAGAATTTTAGTGGGAATTTTTTTTAAACTGTCATTGCTCAAAAAATAACAATGAATTAGAATCAATGTTTTTATGAATTATTGACCTATTTAAAACTCCAATTACTTTGCATCAAATATTGCACTTTCAAATATTTATTGGGAGAAATATTGCATATTTTCTGTCTGCCAGGCTCCATCGAGTGGTACGCCAAATAATGACTTAATTATATTTTTAAAACACAGTGTTACTGTTCAAACTGTGCGTAATGACACAGTGGCCAAAATATTAAATATACTTGTTAAATAAAACCTCTGCCTTGTTTTTAATGAATGTTTAGGCCTACTACGCGACTGTATTTTAGTGGAATATGTTGATACTTGGAGAGGTAAGTGTTTTCTGAGGTGGTACTTGTTGAACAAAGTTTGAGAACCACTCTAGAAATGTAAGCATTGAAAAAGTTTAAAAAAATAAAAATAATGTATGACTTGTTTTCAATAGTTTTATGAGTAGGGCCATTTTGGATCCCTGAGAATTTTAGTGGGATTTTTTCTTTAAACTGTCATTACTCAAAAAATAACAATGAATTAGAATCAGTGTTTTTATGAATTATTGACCTATTTAAGGCTCCAATTACTTTGCATCAAATATTTATTGGCCAAATAATCAAATAATCACTTAATTAAATTTTAAAAAACACAGTGTTACTGTTCAAACTGTTTGTAATGACACAGTGGCCAAAATATTAAATATTAAAATAGTCTACTTAAAAAAATATATATATACACTACCGTTCAAAAGTTTGGGGTCACCCAAACAATTTTGTGGAATAGCCTTAATTTCTAAGAACAAGAATAGACTGTCGAGTTTCAGATGAAAGTTCTCTTTTTCTGGCCATTTTGAGCGTTTAATTGACCCCACAAATGCGATGCTCCAGAAACTCAATCTGCTCAAAGGAAGGTCAGTTTTGTAGCTTCTGTAACGAGCTAAACTGTTTTCAGATGTGTGAACATGATTGCACAAGGGTTTTCTAATCATCAATTAGCCTTCTGAGCCAATGAGCAAACACATTGTACCATTAGAACACTGGAGTGATAGTTGCTGGAAATGGGCCTCTATACACCTATGTAGATATTGCACCAAAAACCAGACATTTGCAGCTAGAATAGTCATTTACCACATTAGCAATGTATAGAGTGTATTTCTTTAAGGTTAAGACTAGTTTAAAGTTATCTTCATTGAAAAGTACAGTGCTTTTCCTTCAAAAATAAGGACACTTCAATGTGACCCCAAACTTTTGAACGGTAGTGTATATATATCCAGAGGCAAATTCATACATTATTTGCTGTTACAAGCGGCCCTCTGATGGCAGCCATAACTGCCATGTGGCCCTCAATGAAAACTAGTTTGACATCCCTGTTGTATTGGCTTTGAAATAGAAAAATATCAAAATGGCCCCCACATGCTTAAAATTTTCTGTAGTGGAAAAAGTTAGGACACCCATGCATTAGCCTCTGAAGCATCCAGGAGAATTGATACTCACCTTTCAGCATTTTAGACTCCTTCTTCATGTCCTCTAGTGTGCATTCCCTCAAGATTGACAACCTCCAACCAGCAGCAGCCGCACCCACTGACCACAGGAGGGCGTCTGACCATCGATGATGATCCAGCCTCCTTACTAATGAACAATAAACACAAAGTGTTAAGTACAGAAGACACATTCTTTTCATGCAAATATCGCTTAAGAGTGAAATGACAATTAGTCTTTTGTTGCTTGAGCTGTAGAATGCATGCACGTTGAGTAAAGAGAGCGCATTATTTTGAAAGACTGATTCAATTATTCATAAGGGGAGAACGTGGGCGTCATGTGATGGCACGTACAGAGGGCACATTGGCAGCACAGGCATGAATGACATGTGCTGTGATATGACAGCGGGCCTCGCTGCTTGACCTTCCGCCCAAAGGCCAGGGGCACCGCGGCTCTCACAACAACCAACACATCTCACTTTACACCTCGCCCGGGCTGAATAAATATGGCGGAGGGAAAGAAAAGCAGCCGGGGGAGAGAGGGAGAGAGGCCCGTGACTGGTAGATGTGTGGCGAGCTGCTCTGAGGGGCATTGTTGGGAGCCATGAGAGGACAATGCACGGCCCCCGCCCTGAATACTCGCCATACCAGCTGACCAGCCATTACCATGCTGCCCTGTCACAATTCCTGCTGCTGTCACACACACACACACACACACACACACACAGACAATCTGCATCCCACTCACCCCCTGTCATAGGTTTATTCTTACAAAAACACACCCAGCGAGTGGAGACAGCAGCAGCTAGTTTGAGTCGAGGCATGCACGGCCACACACACATTGTCTCACCTACGTGTGTGTACGTGATTTACTGCAGGTTAAGTTTAGACTTTAGCACCTATCTGTTCCTTCGGCGCTGACATTTCAGTCAGCCACCCAGCGAGAACAAGCGCACACTTCGCACCGGCTTATTAGTTCAGCGTCCACCTGGCCGCACACTCCCCCGTCGAGGCTCTGAGGACGGGGGTCCTCTCGACTGTTTTGGGACCGTCTAAAAAGAAAACAAAACACATTAGTCAGTCCTGCAGTCCTGTTCCATCAATCTCAATTATTTCTTACTTCTTTGGGCAAAATGGAAGACCTTGGATGTTACTGGCTTTGGCCTTGGTTCTGCTCGAAGACGATAGACACAACAAATGCACCCTGTGTTTTTTATTTATCCATCCCATCCATTTTCTACCACTTGTCCCGTTCGGGGTCGCGGAGGGTGCTGGAGCCTATCTCAGCTACATTAGGGCGAAAGGCGGAGTATATCCTGGACAAGTCGCCACCTCATCACAGGGCCAACACCAGGCCTGGCCCTAACCAATCTGGCGCCCTAGGCAAGATTTTAGGTGGCGCCCCCCCCCCACATCGGCAGTGAAGTGTATATACTCACAAGAAACCGAATAGCTTTGTCTTTTACCTTTTTTTTTTAACTTAAAGAAAGCAAATTAACATATTATATGAGAATGTTATGTTATGATTATCTTTAACCGAATCACAGCAGTGCTCAAATTAAAAAACAGCATTCCCTCTCATGTGATATTGCTTAATTAACATTAATGATGTGCACTTTAACAACTAGGCTTACAACTATACCTAATATATAAAGGGGTGGAAAAGTGACTATTACCTGCAGGGCAAACATTAGCTAACCAGAAGGCAATAACAATGTAAACAAAAAACACCTGCTTAAAAGATCTAATACAAATGTCCCTGAGGAATGTAAGGTGGGAGTACTGTAATTACCTAACGTTACATTATTATTTTCCATAACAATTTAGCCCCCTCCACAATATTAACCCGACGTTAAAACAGAACTAGCTATTTATTGATTAGCAATTGCCGAATCATGTAACATTAGCTTAATGCTAAAAAGCCAGGTTACTATTACATTCTGTAACAGACAATAATTTCATGTAGGCTAATGTTACATACCTGCTACCTCTGTCTTTTTCTCGTTTCTCCTCCTCTTCTTTTCTATTTTTTCTTCCCTGGGCACCTGACAGTTTTGGCCGTTTTGACATCTTGTGTGGATTTTTTGATGTGGTAAGAGTCATGATATTAAATAGGCTTTACTTTGCATTTTAATTAACGTGGGATTATTTTTTGTATTTACAAATAATAGTACCAACTTTTTTATTTTTTTTTTCTCCAACATTTGTGGCACTGGCGTGGCGCCCCCTGATGGACGGCGCCCTTAGCATTTGCCTATACGGCCTATGCCACGGGCCGGCCCTGGCCAACACAGATAGACAACATTCACACTCACATTCACACACTAGGGTCAATTTAGTCTTGCCAATCAACCTATCCCCAGGTGCATGTCTTTGGAGGTGGGAGGAACCGGAGTACCCGGAAGGAACCGGTGAGAACATGCAAACTCCACACAGAAAGATCCCGAGCGCAGGATCGAACCTTCGTATCATGAGGCAGACGCACTAACCCCTCTGCCACCGATATTTATACAAAACCCAAAACCAGTGAAGTTGGCACATTGTGTAAATGGTAAATAAAAACAGAATACAATAATTTGCAAATCCTTTTCAACTTATATTTAATTGAATAGACTGCAAAGACAAGATATTTAATGTTCAAATTGGGAAACTTTTTTTTTTTTTTAGCAAATAATCATTAACTTAGAATTTAACACCCTTGTTTGGTGTTCGGGTCTGTGGGCTTTTTGTGGCTTTTAATGCCTCACAATCAAACACTTTTACGTTAAAATACTGAACAGATGTTTACCATATCCCAATAAACATCTGTTCAGTATTTTAACCTAAAAGTGTTTGACTGTGAGGCATTAAAAGCCACAAAATAAAAAATGAAAACGGGTGCCACAGACCCAAACATCACACAAGGATTTTTAATTAATGGCAGCAACGCATTGCAAAAAAGCTGTCACAGGAGCATTTTTACCACTGTGTTACATGGCCTTTCCTTTTAACAACACTCAGTAAACGTTTGGGAACTGAGGACACACATTTTTGGAGCGTTTCAAGTGGAATTCTTTCCCATTCTTGCTTGATGTACAGCTTAAGTTGTTCAACAGTCCGGGGGTCTCCGTTGTGGTATTTTAGGATTTATAACGTGCCACACATTTTCAATGGGAGACAGGTCTGGACTACAGGCAGGCCAATCTAGTACCCGCACTCTTTTACTATGAAGCCACGCTGTTGTAACACGTGGCTTGGCATTGTCTTGCTGAAATAAGCAGGGGCGTCCACGAAAAAGACATTGCTTGGATGGCAACATATGTTGCTCCAAAAGCTGTATGTACCTTTCAGCATTAATGGTGCCTTCACAGATGTGTAAGTTACCCATGCCTTGGGCACTAATACACCCCCATACCATCACACATGCTGGCTTTTACACTTTGCGCCTATAACAGTCCGGATGGTTCTTTTCCTCTTTGGTCCGGAGGACACGCATCCACAGTTTCCAAAAACAACTGATGCAGAGTGGAAAAGTGTTCTTTGGTCTGACGAGTCCACATTTCAAATTGTTTTTGGAAACTGTGGACGTCGTGTCCTCCGGACCAAAGAGAAAAAAACCCATTCGGACTGTTATAGGCGCAACGTGCCAAGCCACATACTGCATGTGTTACAACAGCGTGGATTCGTAGTCAAAGAGTGCGGGTACTAGACTGGCCTGCCTGTAGTCCAGACCTGTCTACCATTGACAATGCGTGGTGCATTATGAAGCCTAAAATACCACAACGGAGACCCCGGACTGTTGAACAACTTAAGCTGTACATCAAGCAAGAATGGGAAAGAATTCCGCCTGAAAAGCTTCAAAAATGTGTCTCCTCAGTTCCCAAACATTCACTGAGTGTTGTTAAAAGGAAAGGCCATGTAACACAGTGGTAAAAATGCACCTGTGACAACTTTTTATTATTATTTGCAAAATAAAATTATGTTCCTCAGTTGGAACATTAAATATCTTGTCTTTGCAGTCTATTCAATTGAATATAAGTTGAAAAGGATTTGCAAATCATTATTTATTTACACAACGTGCCAACTTCACTAGTTTTGGGTTTTGTATATTGATATCGTTTCATCTCCCAGCCGTATCTAGAAGTACCCCTGCTTCTCACAGCCCCACTGACATCTCGCCGCACCCCACTACCGCAGTACTACAGCATCTTCTCCCCGTCATCTTTGTTGTAGCGGTGTAGCATGCAAGGACGGGAGTGGAAGAAGTGTCAAAAGATGGAGCTAACTGTTTTAATGACATTCAGACTTTACTTAAACCAATAACGGAGCAGCATCTCCTCATCCGGAAACAACAACAAGGCCCGTGAAAAACCGTCCGACCGGAACTCTCTAATAACTAAAGTTCCTTGGGTGAATAATGTCAACTCACTACACCGGTATGTTTTAGCGCTTTCATGGCGAGTTTACTGACAGTTATAAGTAAGAACTTTACACTACTTTATATTACCAATAGCAACAGCGGAGGATGAATGTCCCATAACAAGAAGATACAGAAAAAGAAGAAGCTTATCGACTACGGCAGGGGTCCCCAAACTACGGCCCGCGGGCTGGATCCGGCCAACCAGCGTCCAAAATCAGGCTCGCGGGAAGTTCCAAGTATAAAAAAAAAATAAAAAAATAAAAAATTATTTTTTTATTTATGTCTTTTCTTATCCACTTTGTACCGCTTGCTACTCACGGTGTCTCCTAGCCACTCAGGCAAAGCATATTGTCTAAAAATGCATTTTCTCATCGATAACGTGACATCATCACACGCGGAAAGTGCGCTATATATATATACATATATATATATATATATATATATATATATATATATATATATATATATATATATATATATATATATATATATATATATATATATATATATATATATATATATATATATATATTAGGGCTGCAACTAACGATTAATTTGATAATCGATTAATCTGTCAATTATTACTTCGATTAATCGATTAATAATCGGATAAAAGAGACAAACTACATTTCTGTCCTTTCCAGTATTTTATTGAAAAAACCCAGCATACTGGCACCATACTTATTTTGATTATTGTTTCTCAGCTGTTTGTACATGTTGCAGTTTATAAATAAAGGTTTATTTTAAAAAATAAAAAAAATAAAATAAAAATGTATTTAAAAAAAAATAAAAAAAGCCTCTGCGCATGCGCATAGCATAGATCCAACGAATCGATGACTAAATTAATCGGCAACTATTTTTATAATCGATTTTAATCGATTTAATTGATTAGTTGTTGCAGCCCTAATATATATATATACATATATATATATATATATATATATATATATATATATATATATATATATATATATATATATATATATATATATATATATATATATATATATATATATATATATATATATATACATATACACTACCGTTCAAAAGTTTGGGGTCACATTGAAATGTCCTTATTTTTGAAGGAAAAGCACTGTACTTTTCAATGAAGATAACTTTAAACTAGTCTTAACTTTAAAGAAATACACTCTATACATTGCTAATGTGGTAAATGACTATTCTAGCTGCAAATGTCTGGTTTTTGGTGCAATATCTACATAGGTGTATAGAGGCCCATTTCCAGCAACTATAACTCCAGTGTTCTAATGGTACAATGTGTTTGCTCATTGGCTCAGAAGGCTAATTGATGATTAGAAAACCCTTGTGCAATCATGTTCACACATCTGAAAACAGTTTAGCTTGTTACAGAAGCTACAAAACTGACCTTCCTTTGAGCAGATTGAGTTTCTGGAGCATCACATTTGTGGGGTCAATTAAACGCTCAAAATGGCCAGAAAAAGAGAACTTTCATCTGAAACTCGACAGTCTATTCTTGTTCTTAGAAATGAAGGCTATTCCACAAAATTGTTTGGGTGACCCCAAACTTTTGAACGGTAGTGTATGTATCTAATATATATATAAAATATATATATATATATATATATATATATATATATATATATATATATATATATATATATATATATATATATATATATATATATATATATATATATATATATATATATATATATATATATATATATATATATATATATATATATATATATATATATATATATACAGCCCGGCCCCCGGCCAAATTGTTTTAACCCAATGCGGCCCCCGAGTCAAAAAGTTTGGCGACCCCTGGACTACGGTGTCAGCACGGACTACAAAGGCGGACGTGCGCAAATTTTCAGAATTTATGCCGATCCCAAATACAGATCAACAGGTACCAGAAGGTAAGAAAAGTTGCTTTTGAATAATATTGCAAAACAAAAAGCCAGATAATATGTCTTACCTTATACACACACCATAATAATACCCCTATGTTGAAGCACAGTACAATCCTTCAAGCGGTACGGCTTCATAGCTTACCAAACTCATACTAAAACATGTTCTATATTTTTTATGGAACATATAAAATGTTTCTCAGGACCTGAATAATACCAAGTATTGGCAATATTGTTATTATAAGCAGGCGGCCTATTTTTAGCGGCGCCAAGACCACAGAGCGCTAACTAGCTTAAACTGCTATATTGACATACTGAGCCGGTGAGACGCTGCATCGCCTCTGAGTTGGCAAAACTTAATTCTAGATGAGACATCATGCCTATTACCTGGATAGAAGAAGGTTGTTGCCATAAACCAACAAGTTGGCCAACTTAGAACCGGGGGCTGCGGGAAAGACGAGGAAATGACCCTCAGTTTTTTTCAACCCTTAGGGAGGATTACAATGAATTCTTCATCGAAAAGATATGAACATCGCACCAGTCGGCATTCCAGTGAGAGCAGACATTGTGCAGTAAGTGATGATTTTATTATGGTCTTAGTTTGCATTCTTTGTTTATCACTTTGCAATACTGATAGACGATGCTTAGTGTTTCACTGAAGCTGGATCTGTTCAGCACACAGCTTCTAAAACCTGTACCTCATCCTCCTTATATTCAGGCTCAAAAGTATAAGGTCCTGGATTGTTATTTTGTCCCACTGTAGTCCTGGTTGTCTCTCATAAAGTATGCTGTGAGTAGAAGTGTTGTTGTTATTGAATTGAAAAGCAAATGTTGTGATGCGTCTGTAAAATGATTGCGCCGCCGTAAGCTTAAGATGAGCAAAATATGTAAATATGACATGTTGTCATGAATAAGCCTGTTACTTCATTACATATATACTGACTGCATCTGGAGGGTTTTTAGAGCACTTTGTAGGCGGAATAGAGCAACTCCTAGTGGCTCTTTTGTTAGCTGACTTTTGCTAACATGTATTTATGAATTAGAATGCTTCAAAAAAAAAGAAAAACACATGTGTTCTTCTCTTACATAAGGACTGTGAAAGAAAAACACAATTCCAAACAAGCGCAGTTCCCCTTAAGATATTTAGCAATCTACAATATAGCTATCAATGTTTAGCATCCAGCTAGCCAGCTAGCAGTTAGCTAACCCATTAACTTAAAAAATTAAATTTGTCAAACAGATGAAAATTACCGTCAAATGATTATTGTTTTTTATCACATTTGGAATTGGGATTAATCACAAGTATTATTAGCAGTACGATTCATTTGCATAATTCCAATTTACTTTAAAATTTCAATTTGTCAAACGGATGAAAATGGCCGTCAATTGATTATTGATTTTAATCACATTTGGAATTGGGATTAATCACAAGTATTATTAGCAGTACGATTAATTTGCATAATTCCATCCATCCATCCACCCATCCATTTTCTACCGCTTGTCCCTTTCAGGGTCGCGGGGGGTTGCTGGAGCCTATCTCAGCTGCATTCGGAAGGCGGTGTACACCCTGGACAAGTCGCCACCTCATCACAGGGCCAATTAATTTAAAAAATTCAATTTGTCAAATGGATGAAAACGGCCATCAAATGATTATTGTTTTTAATCACATTTGGAATTGGGATTAATCACGATTAATCACAAGTATTATTAGCAGTACGACTCATTTGCATAATTCCAATTAACTTTAAAAATTCAATTTGTCAAACGGATGAAAATGGCCGTCAATTGATTATTGCTTTTAATCACATTTGAAATTGGGATTAATCACGATTAATCACAAGTATTATTAGCTGTACGGTTCATTTGCATACTTCCAATTAACTTTAAAAATTCAATTTGTCAAACGTATGAAAATGGCCATCAAATTATAATTGTTTTTAATCACATTTGGAATTGGGATTAATCACGATTAATCACAGGTATTATTAGCAGTACGACTCCTTTGCATAATTCCAATTAACTTTAAAAATAAAATTTGTCAAATGGATGAAAATGACTGTCAAATGATCCATCCATATATCCATTTTCTACCGCTTGTCCCTTTCGGGGTCGCTGGAGCCTATCTCAGCTGCATTCGGAAGGCGGTGTACACCCTGGACAAGTCGCCACCTCATCACAGGGCCAATTAATTAAAAAAATTAAATTTGTCAAAAGGATGAAAATGGCCGTCAAATTATAAATGTTTTTAATCACATTTGGAATTGGGATTAATCACGATTAATCACAAGTATTATTAGCAGTACGATTCATTTGCATAATTCCAATTAACTTTAAAAATTCAATTTGTCAAACGGATGAAAATGGCCGTCAATTGATTATTGCTTTTAATCACATTTGGAATTGGGATTAATCCCGATTAATCACAAGTATTATTAGCTGTACGGTTCATTTGCATACTTCCAATTAACTTTAAAAATTCAATTTGTCAAACGTATGAAAATGGCCATCAAATTATAATTGTTTTTAATCACATTTGGAATTGGGATTAATCACGATTAATCACAGGTATTATTAGCAGTACGACTCCTTTGCATAATTCCAATTAACTTTAAAAATAAAATTTGTCAAATGGATGAAAATGACTGTCAAATGATCCATCCATATATCCATTTTTTACCGCTTGTCCCTTTCGGGGTCGCGGGGGGTCGCTGGAGCCTATCTCAGCTGCATTCGGAAGGCGGTGTACACCCTGGACAAGTCGCCACCTCATCACAGGGCCAATTAATTAAAAAAATTAAATTTGTCAAAAGGATGAAAATGGCCGTCAAATTATAAATGTTTTTAATCACATTTGGAATTGGGATTAATCACGATTAATCACAAGTATTATTAGCAGTACGATTCATTTGCATAATTCCAATTAACTTTAAAAATTCAATTTGTCAAACGGATGAAAATGGCCGTCAATTGATTATTGCTTTTAATCACATTTGGAATTGGGATTAATCCCGATTAATCCCAAGTATTATTAGCTGTACGGTTCATTTGCATACTTCCAATTAACTTTAAAAATTCAATTTGTCAAACGTATGAAAATGGCCATCAAATTATAATTGTTTTTAATCACATTTGGAATTGGGATTAATCACGATTAATCACAGGTATTATTAGCAGTACGACTCCTTTGCATAATTCCAATTAACTTTAAAAATAAAATTTGTCAAATGGATGAAAATGACTGTCAAATGATCCATCCATATATCCATTTTTTACCGCTTGTCCCTTTCGGGGTCGCGGGGGGTCGCTGGAGCCTATCTCAGTTGCATTCGGAAGGCGGGGTACACCCTGGACAAGTCGCCACCTCATCACAGGGCCAATTAATTAAAAAAATAAAATTTGTCAAAAGGATGAAAATGGCCGTCAAATTATAAATGTTTTTAATCACATTTGGAATTGGGATTAATCACGATTAATCACAAGTATTATTAGCCTTCCGCCCGATTGTAGCTGAGATAGGCTCCAGCGCCCCCCGCGACCCCGAAGGGAATAAGCGGTAGAAAATGGATGAATGGATTATTAGCCTTACGATTCATTTGCTTCAGTTAATTCCAATTAACTTTAAAAATTAAATTTTTCAAACGGATGAAAACGGCCATCAAATGATTATTGTTTTCAATCACATTTGGAATTGGGATTAGGGGCAGCACGGTGGAACAGGGGTTAGTGCATGTGCCTCACAATACGAAGGTCCTGAGTAGTCCCGAGTTCAATCCCAGACTCGGGATCTTTCTGTGTGGAGTTTGCATGTTCTCCCCGTGACTGCGTGGGTTCCCTCCGGGTACTTCGGCTTCCTCCCACCTCTAAAGTCATGCACCTGGGGATAGGTTGATTGCAACACTAAAATTGGCCTTTGTGTGTGAGTGTGGGTGTGACTTGTCCAGGGTGTACCCCGCCTTCCGCCCAAATGCAGCTGAGAAAGGCTCCAGCACCCCAGGCGACCCCGAATGAGACAAGTGTTAGAAAATGGATGGATGGATGGTTCTCGCCCGGGAAAGGGTGGAGTGCCACCTCCGGGTTGGAGAGGAGATCTTGCCCCAAGTGGAGGAGTTCAAGTACCTCGGAGTCTTGTTCACGAGTGAGGGAAGAGTGGATTGTTTGGTCGACAGGTGGATCGGTGCGGCGTCTTCAGTAATGCGGACGCTGTATCGATCCGTTGTGGTGAAGAAGGAGCTGAGCCGGAAGGCAAAGCTCTCAATTTACCGGTCGATCTACGTTCACGTCCTCACCTATGGTTATGAGCTTTGGGTTATGACCGAAAGGACAAGATCACGGGTACAAGCGGCCGAAATGAGTTTCCTCCGCCGGGTGGCGGGTCTCTCCCTTAGAGATAGGGTGAGAAGCTCTGCCATCCGGGAGGAGCTCAAAGTAAAGCCGCTGCTCCTCCACATGGAGAGGAGCCAGATGAGGTGGTTCGGGCATCTGGTCAGGATGCCACCCGAACGCCTTCCTAGGGAGGTGTTTAGGGCACGTCCGGCCGGTAGGAGGCCACGGGGAAGACCCAGGACACGTTGGGAAGACTATGTCTCCCGGCTGGCCTGGGAACGCCTCGGGATCCCCCGGGAGGAGCTGGACGAAGTGGCTGGGGCGAGGGAAGTCTGGGTTTCCCGGCTTAGGCTGCTGCCCCCGCGACCCGACCTCTGATAAGCGGAAGAAGATGGATGGATGGCTGGATGGATGGCTATGTTGAATTTGTAACTAATATTGATACTGTTGTTGATAATATTCATTTTTGTTTCACTACTTTTGGTTTGTTCTGTGTCGTGTTTGTGCGTCCTCTCAATTGCTCTGTTTATTGCAGTTCTGAGTGTTGCTGGGTCGGGTTTGGTTTTGGAATTGGATTGCATTGTTACGGTATTGCTGTGGATTGTTTTGTTGGATTGATTAATTAAAACATTTTTTTTTTAAATTAATAAATAAAAAAATCGATTTTTTAAAAATGAGAATCGATTCTGAATCGCACAACGCGAGAATCGCGATTCGAATTCCAATCGATTTTTTCCCACACCCCTAATATATATATATTATAT
>NC_084738.1:70439622-70472122 GCF_033978785.1 Entelurus aequoreus | reverse complement strand
GTTGTTTTTTTTTACTGTAAATAAAAAAACAAGTAATTTTACAGTCAAATTTTGGCACCTGAGCTGCCAGTTTTTGTGTTGTTGTTTTTTTATACCGCAAATCAACAACTGTAGATGTTTCGGTGTATTACAGTAAATGCCAAAACGACACCACAGTTTATTAAAGTAAAAAAAGTACTGTTTTTTTTAATTTAGACAAAAATGCTGTAAAAACCACAGTAAATTTCACAATTTTACCATGAAATCTATTGCTACTTTTACATTGCACACTTGGATAACTTGCTTTGAAATCAATTATTATTAGTATTTATTTCTATTTAAAAAATGGTTTCAATGTTTGATAATATATTTTTGCATAATTAGACAACATAAGATATAATTTGCGATTACATGGAGTCCATATACTTTTTTGTTCTCCCAAAATAGGAAAGAAAGAATACATTTAGTAAGAAAAGTTACTTTGTTGATACTTATTATTTCCAGGCTTTCGAGGGCCAAATAAAATGAAGTGGCGGGCCAGATCTGGCCCCCGGGCCTTGAGTTTAACACTATTTTTTGGGTTAAAACAAAATTTGTCCAGGTGTCAAACTCAAGGCCCGGGTGCCAGATCTGGCCCGCCGAATAAATTTATCTGGCCCGCGAAAGCCTGGAGTACTTTATCTTTCTCCGCTTTGACGGGAAAAAAATACATATATTTTTCTCTTACTAAAATATAAAAAAAAAAAAAATAAGTTGCAAAAATTTCACCTCAAAATTGTGTGTATTTTACTGTAAATGGAAAAACAGTACTGCTGTTTTTATGGTAAAACAAAACAAAAACAAAGGCAGCTCAGTTGCCATAATTTTACTGTAAAATGTACATTTGTTTTTTTTACTGTAAATTAAAAAAATGTTGGCACCTGAGCTGCCAGTTTGTTTGTTTTTTACCGCAAACCAACAACTGCAGATGTTTCGGTGTATTACTGTAAATGCCAAAACGACACCACAGTTTATTAAAGTAAAAAAGTACTGTTTTTTTAATTTAGACAAAAATGCGGTAAATTTCACAATTTTACCATGAAATCTATTGCTACTTGGATAACTTGCTTTGACATCAATTATTATTAGTATTTATTTCCATTTCAAAAATGGTTTCAATGTTTGATAATATATTGTTGCATAATTAGACAATATTTAAGTGAACATCATTTGCGATTACATGGAGTCCATATTTTTTTTTGTTCTCCCAAAATAGGAAAGAAAGAATACATTTAGTAAGAAAAGTTACTTTGTTGATACTTATTATTTCCAGGCTTTCGAGGGCCAAATAAAATGAAGTGGCGGCCCACATCTGGGTCCAGGGCCTTGAGTTTAACACTTTTGTTTTCTTTTTAGGTTAAAATAAATTTGGCCAGGTGTCAAACTCAAGGCCCGGGTGCCAGATCTGGCCCGCCGCATAAATTTATCTGGCCCGCGAAAGCCTGGAGTACTTTTTTTTTCTCCACTTTGACAGGAAAAAAATACATATTTTTCTCTTACTAAAATATAAAAAAAAATATGGTAAGTTGCAAAAATTTCACCTCAAAATTTTGTGTATTTTACTGTAAATGGAAAAACAGTACTGCTGTTTTTATGGTAAAACAAAACAAAAACAAAGGCAGCTCAGTTGCCATAATTTTACTGTAAAATGTACATTTGTTTTTTTTACTGTAAATTAAAAAAATGTTGGCACCTGAGCTGCCAGTTTGTTTGTCTTTTACCGCAAACCAACAACTGTAGATGTTTCGGTGTATTACTGTAAATGCCAAAACAACACCACAGTTTATTAAAGTAAAAAAAGTCCAGTTTTTTTAATTTAGACAAAAATGCTGTAAAAACCACAGTAAATTTCACAATTTTACCATGAAATCTATTGCTACTTGGATAACTTGCTTTGAAATCAATTATTATTAGTATTTATTTCTATTTAAAAAATGGTTTCAATGTTTGATAATATATTTTTGCATAATTAGACAATATTTAAGTGAACATCATTTGCGATTACATGGAGTCCATATATTTTTTTGTTCTCCCAAAATAGGAAAGAAAGAATACATTTAGTAAGAAAAGTTACTTTGTTGATACTTATTATTTCCAGGCTTTCGAGGGCCAAATAAAATGAAGTGGCGGCCCACATCTGGCCCCCGGGCCTTGAGTTTACCACTATGTTTTGGGTTAATATAAAACGTGGCCAGGTGTCAAACTCAAGGCCCGGGGGCCAGATCTGGCCCGCCGCATAAATTTATCTGGACCGCGAAAGCCTGGAGTACTTTATTTTTCTCCACTTTGACAGGAAAAAAATACATGTATTTTTCTCTTACTAAAATGTAAAAAAAAATATGGTAAGTTGCAAAAATTTCTCCTCAAAATGTAGTGTATTTTACTGTAAATGGAAAAACAGTACTGCTGTTTTTATGGTAAAACAAAACAAAAACAAAGGCAGCTCAGTTGCCATAATTTTACTGTAAAATGTACAGTTGTTTTTTTACTGTAAATTAAAAAAATGTTGGCACCTGAGCTGCCAGTTTGTTTGTCTTTTACCGCAAATCAACAACTGTAGATGTTTCGGTGTATTACTGTAAATGCCAAAACGACACCACAGTTTATTAAAGTAAAAAAAGTACTGTTTTTTTAATTTAGACAAAAATGCTGTAAAAACCACAGTAAATTTCACAATTTTACCATGAAATCTATTGCTACTTGGATAACTTGCTTTGAAATCAATTATTATTAGTATTTATTTCAATTTAAAAAATGGTTTCAATGTTTGATAATATATTTTTGCATAATTAGACAATATTTAAGTGAACATCATTTGCGATTACATGGAGTCCATATTTTTTTTTGTTCTCCCAAAATAGGAAAGAAAGAATACATTTAGTAAGAAAAGTTACTTTGTTGATACTTATTATTTCCAGGCTTTCGAGGGCCAAATAAAATGAAGTGGGGGGCCACATCTGGGCCCCGGGCCACTTATGTTTTCTTTTTGGGTTAAAACATTTTTGGCTAGGTGTCAAACTCAAGGCCCGGGGGCCAGATCTGGCCCGCCGCATAAATTTATCTGGCCCGCGAAAGCCTGGAATACTTTATCTTTCTCCACTTTGACAGGAAAAAAATAAATATATTTTTCACTGTAATATTATCTAATAATGCAACGTTTCTAACAGTTGATACTATTACACCATTTTTTAATGCATTTTATTAGTAGATTTTTAAAAAACTTAAACGCGACCCCCAAAAGGGACAAGCGGTAGAAAATGGATGGATGAATGCAAAAAAAATACTATATTTTTGACAAAATTAGTTATATTTGGTGCATTTTATTAGTAGATTAAAAAAACAAACTAAAATGTAAAAAAAATATGGTAAGTTGCAAAAATTTCACCTCAAATTTAGTGTATTTTACTGTAAATGGAAAAACGGTACTGCGGTTTTTATGGTAAAAAAAAAAAAGGCAGCTCAGTTGCCAAAATTTTACTGTAAAATGTACATTTGTTTTTTTACTGTAAATTTAAAAAAATGTTGGCACTTAAGCTGCCAGTTTGTTTGTCTTTTACCGCAAACCAACAACTGTAGATGTTTCGGTGTATTACAGTAAATGCCAAAACGACACCACAGTTTATTAAAGTAAAAAAAGTACTGTTTTTTTAATTTAGACAAAAATGCTGTAAAAACCACAGTAAATTTCACAATTTTACCATGAAATCTATTGCTACTTGGATAACTTGCTTTGAAATCAATTATTATTAGTATTTATTTCAATTTAAAAAATGGTTTCAATGTTTGATAATATATTTTTGCATAATTAGACAATATTTAAGTGAACATCATTTGCGATTACATGGAGTCCATATATTTTTTTTGTTCTCCCAAAATAGGAAAGAAAGAATACATTTAGTAAGAAAAGTTACTTTGTTGATACTTATTATTTCCAAGCTTTCGAGGGCCAAATAAAATGAAGTGGCGGGCCACATCTGGGTCCAGGGCCTTGAGTTTAACACTTTTGTTTTCTTTTTAGGTTAAACAAAATTTGGCCAGGTGTCAAACTCAAGACCCGGGGGCCAGATCTGGCCCGCCGCATAAATTTATCTGGCCCGCGAAAGCCTGGAGTACTTTTTTTTCTCCACTTGGCAGGAAACAAATAAATATATTTTTCACTGTAATAGTCACGCACAGGCATCCTCCATAAAGGGATACACCCCTACCAGGAGGATCGTCATACTCATTCGAGTGACCGCCGATGATTATCTAATAATGCAACAAATACTATATTTTTGTCAAAATAAGTTATGTTTGGCCCCAGAGGGCCGCGTCTAACAGTGAATACTATTATTACACCATTTTTTTATGCATTTTATTAGTAGATTTAAAAAAATATAAAAAATATGGTAAGTTGCTAAACTTCCACCCCAAAATTTTATGTATTTTACTGTAAATGGAAAAACAGTAGTGCTGATTTTATGGTAAAAACAAAACAAAAACAAAGGCAGCTCAGTTGCCATAATTTTACTGTAAAATGTACTTTTTTTTTTTAAACTGCAATTTTACAGTAAAATTTTAGCACCTGAGCTGTCAGTTTTTTTTTTGTTTTTTTTTACCGCAAATCAACAACTGTAGATTTTTCTTATTATTTCCAGGCTTCCGAGGGCCAAATAAAATGAAGTGGCGGGTTTAACACAGTCTTTTGGGTAAAAACTATTTTGGCCTCGTGTCAAACTCAAGGCCCGGGGGCCAAATCTGGCCCGCCGCATACATTTATTTGGCCCCCGAAAGCCTGGAGTACTTTATTTTTCTCCACTTTGACAGGAAAAAAATACATCTATTTTTCACTTTAATATTATCTAATGATGCAACAAATACTATATTTTTGTCCAAATAAAAATAAATACTTAAATATCTGTGTTACTTGTGATTTTAAAGCAAGTCACCCATCAAATTGTACACAAAATGACAATAGATTTTACAGTAAACAAAAACAACCCTCACTCAATTTTCCTGTTAAAAAAACAGTGTTACCGTTCGTTTTCATTTACAGCAGAGGTGTCAAAGTCGTTTTCACTGAGGGCCAAATGGCAGTTATGTTTGGCCCCATAGGGCCGCGTCTAACAGTGAATACTATTAATACACCATTTATTAATGCATTTTATTGGTAGATTTTTTTTTAAACTAAAATGTAAAAAAAATATGGTAAGTTGCAGAAATTTCACCTCAAAATTCAGTGTATATTACTGTAAATGGAAAAACAGTACTGCTGTTTTTATGGTACAAAAACAAAGGCAGCTCAGTTGCCATAATTTTACTGTCAAATGTACATTTGGGGATGCAAAACAATAACAGTGCAATACTTTTTCATAACATGGTCACTACTGCCTAGTTTCTCTTGTTATATTCTTATTTTACTGTTACATTTTTACTCTCATTGTTGCTTTTTATTTGTAGTCTTATTGTAATATTTTTCTATTTTGTTTCCATTTATACACCCATTATTTACTTTTTATATTCAATCTCAATTCTGTACACTGATGCTGGAATTTTAATTTTCCTGAGGGAACTCTCCTGAAGGAATCAATAAAGTACTATCTATCCATCTATTTGTATTTTTACTGTAAATTTTTTAAAATGCTGCAATTTTACAGTAAAATTTTGGCACCTGAGCTGCCAGTTTGTTGGGTTGTTTTTTTTTTTTTTTACCGCAAATCAACAACTGTAGATTTTTCGGGGACCAGCGGTAGAAAATGGATGGGATGGATTACTGTAAATGCCAAAACGACATCGCAGTTTATTAAAGTTAAAAAAAGTACTGTTTTTTTCATTTAGAGAAAAATGCTGTAAAAACCACAGTCAATTTGACCATGAAATCTATTGCTACTTTGACATTGCACAATTTGATGGATAACTTGCTTTGAAATCAATTATTATTAGTATTTATTTCTATTTAAAAAATGGTTTGAATGTTTGATAATATATTTTTGCATAATTAGACAATATTAATAATAGTTAACATAATTTGCGATTACATGGAGTCCATTTTTTTTTTTTTCTCCCAAAATAGAAAAGAAAGAATACATTTAGTAAGAAAAGTTACTTTATTCATACATATTATTTCCAGGCTTTCGAGGGCCAAATAAAATGAAGTGGCCCCCGGCCCTTGAGTTTAATACTGTATTTTGGGTTAAAAAAAAATGTAGTCCAAGTGTCAAACTCAAGGCCCGGGGGCCATATCTGGCCCGCCGCATACATTTATCTGGCCCGCGAAAGCCTGTAGTACTTTTTTTTTTCTCCACTTTGACAGGAAAAAAATACATATATTTTTCACTTTACTATTATCTAATAATGCAACAAATACTATATTTTTGTCAAAATAAGTTATGTTTGGCCCCAGAGGGCCGCGTCTAACAGTGAATACTGTTATTAAACCATTTTTTTATGCATTTTATTAGTAGATTTTTTTTAAAGCTAAAATGTAAAAAAAAATATGGTAAGTTGCAAAAAATGTCACCTCAAGATTTAGTGTATTTTACTGTAAATGGAAAAACATTGCTGCTGTTTTTATGGTTAAAAAAAAGGCAGCTCAGTTGCCATAATTTTACTGTAAAATGTACATTTGTTTTTTTACTGTAAATTAAAAAAACTGCAATTTTACAGTAAAATTTTGGCACCTGAGCTGCCAGTTTTTTTAGGTTTTTTTTTACCGCAATTCAACAACTGTATATTTTTTGGTGTATTACTGTAAAAACCACAGTAAGTTTCACAATTTTACCATGAAATCTATTGCTACTTTTACATTGCACAATTTGATGGATGACTTGCTTTGAAATCAATTATTATTAGTATTTATTTCTATTTAAAAAATGGTTTCAATGTTTGATAATACATTTTTGCATAATTAGACAATATTTAAGTTAACATAATTTGCGATTACATGGAGGCCATTTTTTCTTCTTCTCCCAAAATAGAAAGAAAGAATACATTTAGTAAGAAAATGTACAGTACTTTATTGATACATATTATTTCCAGGCTTTCGAGGGCCACATAAAATGAAGTGGCGGGCCACATCTGACGATTAATCACCAGTATTATTAGTAGTAGAACTCATTTGCACAATTACAAGTAGATGAAGGTATGGCGGGAAAAATGTCACTTTTGTTGACATGCATTATTTCTGTTATTTACGCCTCTATCCCTTTTTAAGCAGTCCATGACACACACAGGAACAAACAGACAGTTGTTGGTGTAATTTCCCAGTGACCTAATGCACAGGCTTAGGGGAGTGATGCAGCCCATCCCTGCTCAGGAACGACAACATGTCCCCGGACCCCCTTCATGAAAGCTTTTGGCCAATCTTTTTCCGGCAGAAAAAAATGAAGGATGCCGGGGTCCACTTTGATACATTTTGTACACTTAAGATACTAAAACGAGGGGGTCCCCATACTATGGCCCGCGGGCCAGATACGGGCCGCCAGTGTCCAAAATAGGGCCCGCGGGTAGTCCCGAGTAAAAAATGTTTTATTAATTTTTTTTATTTTTTGTATCTGTCCTTTCTAGTAATTTTCAACCGCTTGTTACTCTCGGAGTCTCCTAGCCGCTCATGCAAATCGTGTTGTCTAAAAATGCATTTTTCCCATCGATAACCTCACGCTGGCGCCGCAGCGAGTGCGCGCTCTTTCAGTCAACTACCGCACGACGGGGAAAAAATGGCGAAATCGTTGGAGAAACCTAAAATAGACTCAGAGTGTAGAGTGACTTTTGTTTTTTCAGTGTAAGGAAAAGGCAATTTGTCTAATATGCAATGAGACAGACAGATATATATATATATATATATATATATATATATATATATATATATATATATATATATATATATATATATATATATATATATATATATATATATATATATATATATATATATATATATATATATATATGTATGTATGTATGTATGTATGTATGTATGTATATATATATATATATATATATATATGTATGTATATATATATATGTATATGTATGTATATATATATATGTATATATATATATATATATATATATATATATATATATATATATATATATATATATATATATATATATGTATATATATATGTATATATATATATATATATATATATATATATATATATATATATATATATATATATATATATATATATATACATATATGTATGTATATATATATATATATATATATGTATGTATGTGTGGTAAAAAAATCACAAGACTATTTCATCTCTACAGGCCTGTTTCATGAGGGGTTTACCTCAATCCTCAGGAGAAAAATCTCCTGAGGATTGAGGTAAACCCCTCATGAAACAGGCCTGTAGAGATGAAATAGTCTTGTGATTTTTTCCCCACACATACATATTACGCTCTACCACGGTATCGAGCACTATTTTTTGGATAATCTAATTAAGACATATATATATATATATATATATATATATATATATATATATATATGTATATATGTATAATATATATATATTATCCACCCATCCATATATTTAATATATATATATATATATATATATATATATATATATATATATATATATATATATATATATATATATATATATAATATTATATATATATATATATATATATATATATATATATATATATATATATATATATATATATATATATATATATATATATATATATATATATATAGAGCCCGACCCCTGGCCAAATTTTTTTAACCCAATGGGCCCCCGGGTCAAAAAGTTTGGGGACCCCTGTGCTAAAAAAAAACATAAGTGTTAAACTCAAGGCCCGGGGGCCAGGTCTGGCCCGCCGCATAAATTTATCTGGCCCGTGAAAGCCTGGAGTACTTTATTTTTCTCCATTTTGACAGGAGAAAAAAACCCTATATTTTTCACTTTAATATTATCTAATAATGCAACAAATACTATATTTTTGTCAAAATAAAAATAAATACTTAAATATCTGTGATATTTTTGATTTTAAAGCAAGTCACCCAACAAATTGTAGACAAAATGACAATAGATTTTACAGTAAAAAAAAACAATCCTCACTTAATTTTCCTGTAAAAAACAGTGCTCGTTTTCATTCACAGCAGAGGTGTCAAAGTGGTTTTCACTGAGGGCCACATCGCAGTTATGTTTGGCCCCGGAGGGCCGCTTCTAACAGTGAACACTATTATTACACCATTTTTTAAATGCATTTTATTAGTAGATTTTTTTTGACTAAAATGTAAAAAAAAAAAAAAAAAGGTAAGTTGCAATAATTTCACCTCCAAATGTAGTGTATTTTACTGTAAATGGAAAAAAAGTACTGCTGTTTTTATGGCAAAAAAAAAAAAGGCAGCTCATTTGCCAAAATTTTACTGTAAAATTTACATTACTTTTTTAAAAAACTGCAATTTTACAGTAAAATTTTGGCACCTTAGCTACCTGTTTTTTGTATTTTTTTTATACCGCAAATAAACAACTGTAGATTTTTTGGTGTGTTACTGTAAATGCCAAAACGACACCACAGTTTATTACAGTAAAAAAAGTTGAGTGTGTGTCATTTATTTGTAGAAAACATGGTAACACTTTTATCTAAAGTTCTTTCGTGATTAATCAAAGTGTGTCGATGATTGACGCGATGTATATTTTTTGGATTAATCACGAGTTAACTCGTTCATTTAGACAGCCATACTTATCTCGATAATGATGAATACGTTTTTATTTTTTACTATTTGTCAAGGGCCGATAAAATAGGCGTTGTGGGCTGAAATTGGCCCCACGGCCGCACTTTGGACACCCCCTGCTCCACACCGTGTGACACCCGTGTTCAGAATGAAAGCAGCCGTGTTCCGAGCGTCCTGCCCGGGCCCTGAGTTATGTGGATAAGCGCCCAGACATGAGTGGCGGCGGTGGCGGCGGGGCGGTGCCAGCCACACGCACACACACAAACTGAGAAACTTTTAGTCTGATTAAATCCACTTTGCCAGCGTCTTTCACTTCTCGTTTTCCCGCAGCAGCTGTAAAAAGTCACTTTACTGAGGAAGGAGGAGGGGTGGGGGCGGAGGGGGGTGGGGGGGGGTGTCACATTAGGTCGTTACAGGATCATGAGCTTGTAGCATGGCTGCTATGTCGTCACTGTGAGAGTGGTGGCTGTCAAAGCCGGCTGAGGTCAGATGATATTTACGCCTCGAGGCAGTCATTTTGCACTGTGTGTGTGTGTGTGTGTGTGTGTGTGTGTGTGTGTGTGTGTGTGTGTGTGTGTGTGTGTGTGTGTGTACAGTACAGGCCAAAAGTTTGGACACACCTTCTCATTCAATGCGTTTTCTTTATTTGCATGACTATTTACATCAGGGGTGTCAAACTCATTTATAGATCGGGGGCCACACGGAGAAAAATCCACTCCCAAGTGGGCCGAACTGGTGAAATCGCGGCACGATGACTTAAAAATAGAGACAACTTCAGATTGTTTTTTTTTTTGGGTTTAAAAATAGAACTGTTACGTGTACAGGAGGAGGAGACGACACAGACAGGAGGGACGTGGTTTAAACTCTCCATCCATCCATCCATCCATTTTCTTCCGCTTATTCGAGGTCGGGTCGCGGGGGCGGCAGCCTAAGCAGAGAAGCCCATACTTTTCTCTCCCTAGCCACTTCGTCCAGCTCTTCCCGGGGGATCCCGAGGCGTTCCCAGGCCAGCCGGGAGACATAGTCTTCCCAACGTGTCCTTGGTCTTCCCCGTGGCATCCTACTGGTCGGACGTGCCCTAAACACCTCCCTAGGGAGGCGTTCGGGTGGCATCCTGACCAGATGCCCGAACCACCTCATCTTGAGCTCCTCCCGGATGGCAGAACTTCTCACCCTATCTCTAAGGGAGAGCGAAGGAAGCTCATTTGGGCCGCTTGTACCCGTGATTTTGTCCTTTCGGTCATAACCCAAAGCTCACGACCATAAGTGAGGATGGGTAAATTGAGAGCTTTGCCTTCCGGCTCAGCTCCTTCTTCACCACAACGGATCGATACAGCGTCCGCATTACTGAAGACGCCGCACCGATCCGCCTGTCGATCTCACGATCCACTCTTCCCTCACTCGTGAACAAGACTCCGAGGTACTTGAACTCCTCCACTTGGGGCAGGGTCTCCTCCCCAACCCGGAGATGGCACTCCACCCTTTTCCGGGCGAGAACCATGGACTCGGACTTAGAGGTGCTGATTCTCAGCCCGGTCGCTTCACACTCGGCCGCGAACAGATCCAGTGAGAGCTGAAGATCCTGGCCAGATGAAGCCATCAGGACCACATCATCTGCAAAAAGCAGAGACCTAATCCTGCAGCCACCAAACCGGATCCCCTCAACGCCCTGACTGTGCCTAGAAATTCTGTCCATAAAGGTTATGAACAGAATGGGTGACAAAGGGCAGCCTTGGCGGAGTCAAACCCTCACTGGACTTACTGCCCGCATTGCGGACCAAGCTCTGGCACTGATCATACAGAGAGCAGACCGCCACAATCAGACAGTCCGATGCCCCATACTCTCTGAGCACTCCCTACAGGACTTCCCGAGGGACACGGTCGAATGCCTTCTCCAAGTCCACAAAGCGCATGTAGACTGGTTGGGCAAACTCCCATGCACCCTCAAGGACCCTGCTGAGAGTATAGAGCTGGTCCACAGTTCCACGACCAGGACGAAAACCACACTGTTCCTCCTGAATCCGAGGTTCGACTATCCGGCGTAGCCTCCTCTCCAGTACACCTGAATAGACCTTACCGGGAAGGCTGAGGAGTGTGATCCCACGATAGTTGGATAGTTTAAACTCTACTTTTATTAATATATATATATTCACAATATATATATATAAAGTGTGTGGTGCACGACTATGTGTAGGATTTAACTGTAGTGTGTTACCCTTAGTGTTGAGCGAGAGGCGGAAGTCCAATAGGGGCAGGGCAGGGCAGGGCTCGTAGGTCCGTGAGACAGGCAGGAAGTCGGGGGGGGGGGCGATAGAGAGGCGTCAAAGGTCCGTGTCCAGTCGGGAGGTCGAGATCCAAAAGGCGGCCGGGGAAGCAGAGGGAAGGCGGGAAAACGAGGCACGCAGCTAGTAACGTGGGAACGAAGGCAGGCGTACGGAAACAGATGACGACGTTCTGGCGCGGGACAGCAGGTTGTGCAGGCTTATGAAGGCAGGTCCTCTGCTCAGTGGCAGGTGTGCTGATTGCTGGTGATTGTTTGCAGCTGCTTGCTGCCGCCGGACTGGCACACATGAATGCGCACTGAGCCGTGACAAGAACAAGCACATTCTGAAAATGTATAAATCATAATGTTGTTGGGGTTTTTTTTACACTTACATGTTGCGGTTAATAGTATTCTATCTTTATTTGTCGTTATTTATATTTTCTGAATAAATTATGTGACAAAGTTCATCAGTCAACTCATCTGTGTCAATTTTCAATCTGTCAAGATAAAAAAATTAAATCAAAATCAAAATACAGGATGTTATTTGTCTAGTTTGATCATTTTCCTCGACTGGCGCGCCAACATCGTGTGGTTTATTATATACATATGTAGCATCATCTACAAAGATACAAAGAATTGTTATTGCGACATCCAGTGGACACACTTAGAACAGCAGGTTCTTTCATACAAAAATGTCAAGTTCATTTTTTATAGTTAGCAAACTCATCCCGGGGGCCGGATAAAACCGGTTCGCGGGCCTGATCCGGCCCTCGGGCCGTACGTTTGACACCCCTGATTCACATTGTAGATTGTCACATCAAAACATGTGGAGTTATGTACTTAACAACAAAAAAGGTGAAATAACTGAAAACATGTTTTATATTCTAGTTTCTTCAAAATAGCCACCCCTTTGCTCGGATTACTGCTTTGCACACTCTTGGCATTCTCTCCATGAGCTTCAAGACTGTTGGAAAACCATTTCAGGTGACTACCTCTTGAAGCTCATGGAGAGAATGCCAAGAGTGTGCAAAGCAGTAATCAGCGCAAAGGGTGGCTATTTTGAAGAAACTAGAATATATATGTATATATATATGTATGTGTGTATGTAAGGCTGTTTCTATTAGGGCCCGAGCAACAAAGTTGCGGGACCCTATTGTAATTTCTCCAACTTCAATCACGTTGTTGAGGCCTTTAACGTGCAAAAAAACTCACCGACTTTGGCAAGCGTGTCAGGTCTGGCAAATTGTTTTATATTTTGGAGGTACCGAACATGAAATTTCAAAATTGACCCTCTAGCACAGGCCTGGGCAATTATTTTTACTCATGTGCCAAATTTTGAGATAAAATGTGTCTGTGGGGCCGGTATATCTATTTTTAGGAACACTAATACAAAACCTCACAATAAAGTCTGATTGAATGCTAAAAACGTTATGACAGACCGCCTTAAAAAAACAGAATGGAATTTTACATTTTTTTAGCCCAGAATGTACTTGACAATATAGAACAGACCTGGGCATTCTGCGGCCCTTTGTGCGTCCCTGTCCGGCCCGCGTGAGGCTAATTATAAATTACAAAATAAATTTAAAAAAGTATCTATGTCGAGTGTGCAATACAACGGTGCTGCTTTTGTTTTGAAAAGCGTTATTTGTATTACTTCCGTGTGGACGTATGCGTGTGCGTGATTGTGAGTGAATGTGAACAGCTGCAATCACAAATGACAAAATAAAGTTGAAAAAACATCTATGTCGTGCGCGCGATACAACTGTGCTGCTTTTATTTTGAAAAGTATTATTTATGGGCGTGTGTCCGTGTGTAACCTGCGAGTGAAGGTGCACATGCAGCGACAAGTGATGCACGGTTTACACCCGAGACGCTAAAAAGAGAAAAGTTAAAGACGAATGGCGTGTTTTCAACAAGACATGGACTGCCAAGCAACGTTCCCTCTAAGGTGCGTGCCTGCGCAATTGCGCACTGCTCAAGCGTCCGCTGCGCGCAGCAAATATATGCCGCGCACCAAATCAAATCCCATCTGAATTCTAAACAAAATAAACACATTTATTCTGTGTAATTTTCCAATGCAACTTTGAGTGACAGTGACAACAAGCGGCCCTAACGGTGTTCGTCAACACCGTTCAATTGAACACCGTTCAATTATTGCAACGTCTATCGAGATGCTTCGAGGCCAGGAATTATATCGATCACTTTATTGAGCAAAACTGTTTATATTCGGACATAACCACACCAAAAACATGAGTAAAACACTTCTATCTCGAAAAACTAGTCATTTTCTGCCGTACAAACCAGGCCAAAACCAACTTGTCATCTGTCACCAACACACATACCACTAAACCACTGGTGCGTTTATGGCCACACAAAAAGTCGGACAACTCAAACACCACACAAAGTTACACTATGACTCCTCAGTCATACGTGTGCTTATTTTACTGTCATTTATTATTAATGTTAATTTATTTATATGAGTCATGGAATGCTGTTACACGCACTATGTTGAAGTATTACTATTATTATTAATTATTATTATTATTATTATTTATCTTACGGTATATATAAAAAAATAATATTGAGCAAAATTTAATTGAAATATTGTCGATGTGGCCCTCCAGCAGTGCTCGGGTTGCTCATGCGGCCCCCGGTAAAAATTAATTGCCCACCCCTGATATAGAATGTGGGATTTACAATATTAACTATGAACGATAAAACACTGAATATTGACAATTTTAACTTGGGAGGCCAAATTTAGAGAAAAAAATGTGTCTGGGGGCCGGGAAATCTATTTTTAGGAACACTAATACAAAACCTCACAATAACGTCTGATTGAATGCTAAAAACGGAATGGAATTTTAAATTTTTTTACTGAATGAGACACCCAGAATGTACATGACAATATAGAATGTGGGATTTACAATATTAACTATGAACGATAAAACACTGAATATTGACTATTTTGACTCGGGGGGCCAAATTTAGAGAAAAAAATGTGTCTGGGGGCCTTAATTCTGTCCCTTATTTCACTAGAAACTAGTCTGGAGCCACAAACAAAATAACAGATAAGGATAGTCAAGTCGGGATACATTCACGTCCTCACAGACAGTTATTATTTTTGGTAGGATGGGCCTAAATACATTGAGTATCAAAAGAGCCATTTTTGTCTCTTATTTCACTAGAAGGAAACTAATCTGGAGCCACACAAAAAAAAATAGATAAAGATAGTTAAGTCAGGATACATTCACGGCCTCACAGACAGTTATTAGTTTTGGTAGGATGGGCCTAAATACATTAAGTATCAAAAGAGCCATTTTGTCCCTTATTTCACTAGAAGGAAACTAATCTGGAGCCACAAAAAAAAATAGATAAAGATAGTTAAGTCAGGATACATTCACGGCCTCACAGACAGTTATTATTTTGCTAGGATGGGCCTAAATACATTGAGTATCAAAAGAGCAATTCTGTCCTTTATTTCACCAGAAGGAAACTAATCTGGAGCCACACAAAAAAAAAATAGATAAAGATAGTCAAGTCAGGATACATTCACAGCCTCACAGACAGTTATTATTTTTAGTAGGATAGGCCTAAATACACTGAGTATCAAAAGAGCCATTTTGTCCCTTATTTCACTAGAAGGAAACTAATCTGGAGCCACAAACCAAATAACAGATAAAGATAGTCAAATCAGGATACATTCACGGCCTCACAGACAGTTATTATTTTTGGTAGGATGAGCCTGAATATATTGAGTATCAAAAGAGCATTTTTTCCCCTTATTTCACTAGAAGGAAACTAGTCTGGAGCCACAAACAAAATAACAGATAAAGATAGTCAAGTCGGGATACATTCACGGCCTCACAGACAGTTATTATTTTTGCTAGGATGGGCCTAAATATATTGAGTAGCAAAAGAGAATTTTTTTTCCCTTATTTCACTAGAAGGAAACTAGTCTGGAGCCACAAACAAAATAACAGATAAGGATAGTCAAGTCAGGATACGTTCACAGCCTCACAGACAGTTATCATTTTGCTAGGATGGGCCTAAATATATTGAATATCAAAAGAGCAATTTTGTTCTTTATTTCACTAGAAAGAAACTAGTCTGGAGCCACAAACCAAATAACAGATAAAGATAGTCAAGTCAGGATACATTCACAGCCTCACAGACAGTTATTATTTTTAGTAGGATAGGCCTAAATACACTGAGTATCAAAAGAGCCATTTTGTCCCTTATTTCACTAGAAGGAAACTAATCTGGAGCCACAAACCAAATAACAGATAAAGATAGTCAAGTCAGGATACATTCACGGCCTCACAGACAGTTATTATTTTTGCTAGGATGGGCCTAAATATATTGAGTAGCAAAAGAGAATTTTTTCCCCTTATTTCACTAGAAGGAAACTAGTCTGGAGCCACAAACAAAATAACACATAAAGATAGTCAAGTCGGGATACATTCACGGCCTTACAGACAGTTATTATACTAAATACATTGAGTATCAAAAGAGCAATTATGTCCTTTATTTCAATAGAAGGACACTAATCTGGAGCCACAAAAAAAAAAATAGATAAAGATAGTCAAGTCAGGATACATTCACGGCCTCACAGACAGTTATTATTTTTAGTAGGATAGGCCTAAATATATTGAGTATCAAAAGAGCATTCTTTTCCCTTTTTTAACTAGAAGGAAACTGGTCTGGAGCCACAAACAAAATAACAGATAAGGATAGTCAAGTCAGGATACGTTCACGGCCTCACAGACAGTTATCATTTTGCTAGGATGGGCCTAAATATATTGAATATCAAAAGAGCAATTTTGTTCTTTATTTCACTAGAAAGAAACTAGTCTGGAGCCACAAACCAAATAACAGATAAAGATAGTCAAGTCAGGATACATTCACGGCCTCACAGACAGTCAGAAATTATATAACAGTTTACGAAAATGCACATTTTTTCCCACCCGCCCCAAAACTTTCTCCCCTGGCCTAAACAAACATGACAAATGTGACATTGTTGGTCCTTTTCCTCCCTCCAGAGATCGGGCGGGTACGCAAGGACATGTACAACGACACGGTGAACGGCGGCATGTTCAACGGGCGCGACATGGAGGAGCTGCCCGAGGCGGTGGGGCCCGTGGCGCAGCTGCAGGAGAAGCTCTACGTGCCCGTCAAAGAGTACCCTGACGTGAGTGCACGGGCTTGGCCTGTTTACTTTTCGCTCGTCTCTTTTATCCGCTCTCTGTTTTGCTTCACACACACACACAAAACACAGATGCGGTTAGAATTTTGAATAATATACAGTTCCAAATTATGGCCATTAGTTGTCATTTAAAAAAATTAGAAGGTGTCGCTCAACTTTTAGGTGTCCAAACAATATATATATATATTTTAAAAAATGTATTTAAAGACAAAAAACTGCCTGCATGCCAGCTTTGTGGCATTCAAATATGCGCACCCCAAAACCAGTGAATTTGGTACGTCGTGTAAAATGGTGAATATACGTCGTGTAAAATGGTGAATAAAAACAGAATACAATGATTTGCAAAACCTTTTCAATTTATATTCAATTGAATAGACTGCAAAGACAAGATATTTAACGTTCAAACTGGAAAACGTTATTTTTTTGGCAAATATTAGCCCATTGGGAATTTGTTGCCTGCAACATGTTTCAAAAAAGCTGGCACGAGTGGCAAGAAAGACTGAGCAAGTTGAGGAATGCTTATAAAACATCCCACAGGTGAACAGGCTAATTGGGAACAGGTGGGTGCCATGATTGGGTATAAAAGCAGCTTCCATGAAATGCTCAGTCATTCACAAACAAGGACGGGGCGAGGGTCACAACTTTGTCAACAAATGCGTGAGCAAATTGTCCAACAGGTTAAGAACAACATTTCTCAACGAGCTATTGCAAGGAATTTAGGGATTTCACCATCTACGGTCTGTAATATCATCAAAAGATTCAAAAAATCTGGAGAAATCACTGCACGTGACATTGAATGCCCGTGACTTTGGATCCCTCAGGCGGTACTGCATCAAAAAGTGACATCAGTGTGTAAAGGATATCACCACATGGGCACAGGAACACTTCAGAAAACCACTGTCAGTAACTACAGTTTGTCGCTACATCTGTAAGTGCAAGTTAAAACTCTACTATGCAAAGCCAAAGCCATTTATCAACAACACCCAGAAACGCCGCCGGCTTCGCTGGGCCCGAGCTCATCTAAGATGGACTGATGCAAAGTGGAAAAGTGTTCTGTGGTCTGACGAGTCCACATTTCAAATTGTTTTTGGAAACTGTGGACGTCGTGTCCTCCTCCGAAACAAAGAGGAAAAGAACCATCCGGATTGTAATAGGCGCAAAGTTGAAAAGCCAGCATCTGGTGTATTAGTGCCCAAGGCATGGGTAACTTACACATCTGTGAAGGCACCATTAATGCGGAAAGGTACATACAGGTTTTGGAGCAACATATGTTGCCATCCAAGCAACGTTATCATGGACGCCCCTGCTTATTTCAACAAGACAATGCCAAGTCACATTCTGCACGTGTCACAACAGCGTGGCTTTGTAGTAAAAGCATTTGACTCCGAGGCATATACCTGTCAAATTTTCTATAGAGCTAGCATGCTAACATTAGCATGCGTCAAGTAACAAAATATTTGACTCTGAGACGCATATCTGTAAAATTAGCTTAACAGCTAGCATGCTAGCAGTCAACGTGCGTCAAATAACAAGATATTTGACTTCGAGGCATATACCTGTAAAGTTAGCTAAAGAACTAGCATGCTAACAGTTAGCATGCGTCAAATAACAAAATATTTGACTCGGAGGAGAATACCAGCAAAGCAATGTTAACGCTAGCAAGCTAACTATTGACTAAGATATCCTGGAAATGTCCTGGAAATTGTGGGATTTCTGGAAATGTGGAAATTTTTTGAAAACAAAAAAATTGTAGCACGCCTGTCATGGATGAGCTGAGTAGTTTGAATCCGGTGAAAAACAGAAAATAAGAGTGGAATAATGTTTTTAATATATATATATATATATATATATATATATATATATATATATATATATATATATATATATATATTCACACAATAAAATAATAATATATATTATGTTATATAATAATAATTATGAATTATAATATATATAATTATATATATAATATATGAATATATATATAATTATAATTATATAATAATAATAATATATTATATTATAATAACATAATAATAATTAGAAAATTACAGCGGAAATTTTGATGGGCCTGCTATCTGTGCCCTGGACCTCTGGCCGCGGGTCTCAGGAAGCCGCCATACTTTTAAGATGAGCCGAGTGTCTGAATCCGAGAGTTTTAGGTGTGACAGTACAAAATGAGCTACACAGCTAGCCTAAAACGTTAGCATGCACACATTAAAATGCTTACATTTAGCGTGTGTAAAAATGTTGGCATGATAACAGTTAGCGTGTGTCATATACCAAGTTGTATGACTCAAAGGCGCATGGCTGCGTAAATAGAGAAAAAAGGTTACAATTAAATGAAAAACTTAGCATGCTTAAGTTAGCTTGCCAGCACGCTATCGTTTGCATGCTAACAAATGTCACATACCAAGTTATAACTCTGGTGTAAACGGTTAGCATGCTAATGTTATCATGTTAGCAAGCTAAGGCACTACGATTGCCATCCAGCCAAAAACTAAAATTGGACGTCAAAACTTTTTAGCCAGACGTTAAGCACCGAGCTACGTGAAAGAATGGCTGAGCTGCAAGAGGAGGTAATCTTGTCTTTTCGCCGTTTGTCCCAGATTAATCGTCCATTAAAATGAGTGCACCCATTCAATTGGCCCATTTTATTTTTGTTTATTCGTGAATAGCGTCGTCATGGTAACATGAAATGTTCCCAATGTAAAGTACCGCCGTAGGCACGCTATACTCTCGGATAAGCTCAGAGCAATCGGATTTGATAAAACCTCATGGAGCTGGATGCAATCCTACTTGGAGGGGAGGGAACAGGTGGTAGAGGTGAACGCCACCGTGTCCCCCCCCCCCTCTCAGTGAGCTGTGGAGTCCCCCAAGGCAGTATATTAGGGCCTTTACTGTTCCTAATATACATAAACGACATGTCATCAGCATGCGACTGTGAATCGTTCTTGTTTGCGGATGACTCGGCCCTGCTGGCATCCGACAAGGACAAGTCACAGGTGGAGAAAATCCTCAGTGCTGAGCTCTGTAGAACTTGCACCTGGCTCGCGGACAACAAGCTATCCATACACTTGGGTAAAACGGAATCCATCCTATTTGGGTCCCACATCAACCTTCACTATAAAAGTGGGTGACATTGTTATCACCAGGAAGGATGAGGTCACCTACCTAGGTTCAATTCTAGAGGCGAATCTTTCCTGTGATAAAAATGGCAACCAAGGTAATCAATAAGATCAACCAACGAACGAGATTTCTCTATAGAATCTCCTCTCTGGTCAACAAAAGCACCATGAAGATTCTAGCGGGAACTCTCATTCAACCCTTTTTCGACTACGCATGCACCTCCTGGTACCCTAGCACCTCCAAAACCCTCAAATCTAGACTCCAAACACCCCAGAACAAGCTAGTCAGGTTACTTCTAGACCTCCACCCCAGATCACACCTCACTCCTACCCACTTCTCCAAAGTGGGCTGGCTCAGGGTGGAGGACAGAGTCAAACAACTTGCACTGAGCCTAGTCTATAAAATCCGCTACACCTCCCTGATACCGGAGTACATGTCAAACTACTTCCTTAACGTAAATGACCGCCATAACCTCAACACCAGGGGGAGCTCCACTAACCATGTTAAACCCAGATTCCCATCTAACAAAGGCCTTAACTCATTCTCCATCTATGCCACATCAATGTGGAATGCACTCCCAACAGGTGTAAAAGAAAGGGCATCTCTATCCTCCTTCAAAACCGCACTAAAAGAACACCTCCAGGCAACTACAACCCTAAACTAACACCCTCCCTTCCACATCATACCTATTCGGATTGTAAATAATCAAATGTAGACACTTTTTCTTATACTTTCTGATCTCTCTCTCTGTGTCCACTACTCGCTGTACATATCCTACCAAGTCAGTCCTACACTGTTCCAATGTCCATTTCCCTGATGATGCAATTGTTGATGACTGAAGTGGTAATACCAACCAAACCTAACCCCACCCACCCCTCCATATCCCCCACCCCAGATTGTAAATAATGTAAACAATTCAATGTATATACTCTGATGATTATCTTGTGTGATGACTGTATTATGAAGATAGTATACTGTATATCTGTATCGTGACCCCGACTTAAACAAGTTGAAAAACTTATTCGGGTGTTACCATCAGGGCCGGCCCGTGGCATAGGCCGTATGGGCAAATGCTAAGGGCGCCGTCCATCAGGGGGCGCCACGCCAGTGCCACAAATGTTGGAGAAAAAAAAAAGAAAAAAAAGTTGGTACTATTATTTCTAAATACAAAAAATAATCCCACGTTAATTAAAATGCAAAGTAAAGCCTATTTAATAGAAATATTATTTGTTACAACATTACGCCCCCCCCCCCATCCCCCCCGCACGGTGCGCCCCCTCCCTTCCCGTATCATGACTCTTACCACATCAAAAAATCAACACAAGATGTCAAAACGGCCAAAACTGTCAGGTGCCCAGGGAACAAAAAATAGAAAAGAAGAGGAGGAGAAACGAGAAAAAGACAGAGGTAGCAGGTATACGAGTAACGTTAGCCTACATGAAATTATTTGTCTGTTACAGAATGTGATAGCAACCTGTCTTTTTAGCATTAAGCTAATGTTACATGATTCGGCAATTGCTAATCAATAAATAGCTAGTTCTGTTTTAACGTCGGGTTAATATTGTGGAGGGGGCTAAATTGTTATGGAAAATAATAATGTAACGTTAGGTAATTACAGTACTCCCACCTTACATTCCTCAGGGACATTTGTATTAGATCTTTTAAGCAGGTGTTTTTTGTTCACATTGTTATTGCCTTCTAGTTAGCTAATGTTTGCCCTGCAGGTAATAGTCACTTTTCCACCCCTTTATATATTAGGTATAGTTGTAAGCCTAGTTGTTAAAGTGCACATCATTAATGTTAGTTAAGCAATATCACATGAGAGGGAATGCTGTTTTTTTAATTTGAGCACTGCTGTGATTGGGTTAAAGATAATCATAGCATAACATTCTCATATAATATGTTAATTTGCTTTCTTTAAGTAAAAAAAAAGGTCAAAGACAAAGCTATTCGGTTTCTTGTGAGTATATACACTTCACTGCCGACTTCTTGCCTAGGGCGCCAGATTGGTTAGGGCCAGGCCTGATTACCATTTAGTGGTCAATTGTACGGAATATGTACTTCACTGTGCAATCTACTAATAAAAGTCTCAATCAATCAATCAATCAGGCACAAGTGAGACCTTTCCGAGGGTATAACATATGTGGGGGTCCGTTGGCCGGTTCGTCTCGTATTAAGCGTAAAAGAAACGTGCGGAACCAGAATAATAAAGTTGGAAATATGAGCAATAATAATATGGGCTGCTTGCATTGCAGCAGGCCCATAATAAATTAGAAATAAACCAAAATAACAGTAAAATTACGAGTAAATGCTGACTATTCACGCAAATATAATGGGTGTGACGCTGCTAGCAGGCGCCGTGTCGCTAATACATATTTATAGGTGCTTACAAAGGTGTATTAAGTCCTTGAATGTAAAAATATCAAAACTGGAGCGCGGCTATGAAGCGCATCCAGCACATCCTCCCGTATGGTGCCAAGTACAGTTAAGTACTTCAATATGAGTCGTGTTGATCCAGATTGAAAGTCTCACATGACTTTTTTTTTTTTTTTTTTTCTAAACAACCTCCCCCTTCCTGTTGTCACCCGCCGACGCCGTGCATCAGCTCGCCAATCAGCCAATACAATGACAGGCTGTCCTCACTCACATGACAGGAGTCTAACGGTGGGGGGGTGGGGGGGGGGGTTTGTGCGGGGCGCATTTACACGGGACGCTTGAGATCAAGGTTAAATTTAGAGAGGCGGTATCAGAGTGTGTGTGTGTGTGTGTGTGTTTGTGTGTGTGTGTGTGTGTGTGTGTGTGTGTTACTGATGTGAGTCAAAGGTCAACTTGCAGTCAAAGTGAAGCGTCCGAGGCCAGGAGAGAGAATAGTTGTGTGTGGGGAGGAAACACACACACACACACACACACACACACACACACACACACACACACACACACACACACACACACACACACATTCTTGTATTTGTTACCTTCCTGAGACCTCCGAAAAAATGCCTACCTCTTTAGGAATACCGTACCCTTTCTAGATATATAAAGATGTGTATTTACAACATTAATGATATATACTGTACATACTATGCAAACATAAAAAAAAGGTTGTGAAAAATGAGTTGGAATTTCACAAGAAAAAGGGCACAATTTCACAAAAAAAACTTTTGAATTTTGGCAATTATAATAAAAGTCGTCATTTTACTCGACATTTTACAAGAAAAACTAAACACTTGTGCAATACTATGATAAAAGTTGGAATTTTACTCAATAACAGTCGCAATTTTACAAGAAAAGCTTAAAATGATGGCAATTTTATGAAAAGAGTCGTAATTTTACCCGACAAAAGTCAGTTTTATGAGAAAACTTGGCAATAATAATAGGAATTTTACTTGGCAAAATTATGACAAAAGTCATCATTTTACTCCAAAAATGTCACTATTTTACAAGAACAACTCAAAAAAAATTGGCAATATTGTGATAAGTCAGAATTTTACATGACAAATGTCGGTATTTTGCATTAGAAGTAATAATTTTACATAAAAAAGTAATAATTTTACGAGAAAATATTCAATATTACAGAAACAGAAAGAGTATGAGAAATTGTTCCCAATTGTATAAGAAAGAGTCAAAACAATGTGAGAAAAAGACTGCTTTTAGTAAATGTTTTCTTTTTTGAATTTTTTGTGTGTAATTGGTTTTTAATCTTCATTATAAGTTGTATTTGTTACCTTCCTGAGACCTCCGAAAAATGCCTATCTCTTTAGGACCACCCTTTCTAGATATATAAATATTTGTATTTACAACATTAATAATATATACATACTATGCAAACATAAAAAAAGGTTGTAAAAAATTAGTAGGAATTTCACAAGAAAAAAGTCACAATTTCACAAAAACATTTTTGTCAGTGTTATTATAAAAGTCGTCATTTTACTCAACGCAAGTCAAAATTTTACAAGAATAACTGAACACTTGTGCAATACTATAATAAATGTTGGAATTTTACTCAATAACAGTCGCAATTTTACAAGAAAAGCTTAAATTGTTGGCAATTTTATGAAAAGAGTCGTAATTTTACTTGACAAAAGTCACAGTTTTATGAGAAAACTTGGCAATATTATAACAATAGGAATTTTACTTGGCAAAATTATGACAAAAGTCATCATTTTACTCCAAAAATGTCACTATTTTACAAGAACAACTCAAAAACATTGGCAATATTGTAATAAAAGTCAGAATTTGACATGACAAATGTCGGCATTTTGCATTAGAAAGTAATAATTTTACATAAAAAAGTAATAATTTTATGAGAAAATATTTCAATATTACAGAAACAGAAAGAATATGAGAAATTGTTCCCAATTGTATAAGAAAAAAGTCAAAACAATGTGAGAAAAAGACTGCTTTTAGTAAATGTTTTCTTTTTTGAATTTTTTGTGTGTAATTGGTTTTTAATCTTCATTATAAGTCATTTTAGTATGTCCCTACATACATATTTATTTTATTTTTTAAATAAATTTTGGCCAAAGGGGGCGCATTTCAATTTCTTACACACACACATTCTTGTATTTGTTACCTTCCTGAGACCTCCGAAAAAATGCCTACCTCTTTAGGACCACCCTTTCTAGATATATACATTTTTTATTTACAACATTAATAATATATACATACTATGCAAACATCAAAAAAGGTTGGGAAAAATGAGTTGGAATTTCACAAGAAAAAGGTCACAATTTCACACAAAAAAATTTGTCAGTGTTATTATAAAAGTCGTCATTTTACTCAACGCAAGTCAAAATTTTACAAGAAAAACTGAACACTTGTGCAATATTATGATAAAAGTTGGAATTTTACTCAATGACAGTCGCAATTTTACAAGAAAAGCTTAAATTGTTGGCAATTTTATGAAAAGAGTCGTAATTTTACTCGACAAAAGTCACAGTTTTATAAGAAAACTTTTACATTTTGGCAATATTATAATAATAATAGGAATTTTACTTGGCAAAATTATGACAAAAGTCATAATTTTAATCAAACAATTTCAATATTTTACAAGAACAACAAAAACATTGGCAATATTGTGACAAAAGTCAGAATTTTACATGACGAATGTCGTCATTTTAAATTAAAAAATATTTTTTTCAGAAAAAAGTAATAATTTTTCAAGAAAATATTGCAATATTACAGAAACAGAAAGAATATGAGAAATTGTTCCCAATTGTATAAGAAAAAAGTCGACATTGTGAGAAAAAAACTGCTTTTATTAAATTTTTTCTTTATTGAATTTTTTGTTTGTAATTTGTTTTTAATCTTCATTATAAGTTATTTTAGTATGTGCCTACATACATATTTATTTAATTTAAAAAAAATTTTTTGGCCAAAGGTGGCGCATTTCAATTTCTTACACACACACATTCTTCTATTTGTTACCTTCCTGAGACCACCGAAAAATGCCTACCTCTTTAGGACCACCCTTTCTAGATATATAAATATTTGTATTTACAACATTAATGATATATACATACTTTGCAAACATCAAAAATGGTTGTGAAAAATTAGTTGAAATTCCACAACAAAAAGGTCACAATTTCACAAAAAAAAACTTTTGAATTTTGTCAGTTATAATAAAAGTCATCATTTTACTCGACATTTTACAAGAAAAACTAAACACTTGTGCAATACTATGATAAATGTTGGAATTTTGCTCAATAACAGTCGCAATTTTACAAGAAAAGCTTAAAAAGTTGGCAATTTTATGAAAAGAGTCGTAATTTTACTTGACAAAAGTCACAGTTTTATAAGAAAACTTGGCAATATTATAACAATAGGAATTTTACTTGGCAAAATTATGTCAAAAGTCATCATTTTACTCCAAAAATGTCACTATTTTACGAGAATAACTAAAAAAAAAAAGGCAATATTGTAATAAAAGTCAGAATTTGACATGACAAATGTTGGCATTTTGCATTAGAAAGTAATAATTTTACATAAAAAAGTAATAATTTCACGAGAAAATATTTCAATATTACAGAAACAGAAAGAATATGAGAAATTGTTCCCAATTGTATAAGAAAAAAGTCAAAACAATGTGAGAAAAAGACTGCTTTTAGTAAATGTTTTCTTTTTTGAATTTTTTGTGTGTAATTGGTTTTTAATCTTCATTATAAGTCCCTACATACATATTTATTTTATTTTTTAAATACATTTTGGCCAAAGGGGGCGCTATTTCAATTTCTTACACACACACATTCTTGTTTTTGTTACCTTCCTGAGACCTCCGAAAAATGCCTGCCTCTTTAGGACCACCCTTTTTAGATATATACATTTTTTTATTTACAACATTAGTAATGTATACATACTATGCAAACATAAAAAAAGGTTGTGAAAAATGAGTTGGAATTTCACAAGAAAAAAGTCACAATTTCACACAAAAAAATTTTGAATTTTGGCAGTTATAATAAAAGTCATCATTTTACTCGACATTTTTACAAGAAAAACTAAACACTTGTGCAATACTATGATAAATGTTGGAATTTTGCTCAATAACAGTCGCAATTTTACAAGAAAAGCTTAAAATGTTGGCAATTTTATGAAAAGAGTCGTAATTTTACCCGACAAAAGTCAGTTTTATGAGAAAACTTGGCAATATTATAACAATAGGAATTTTACTTGGCAAAATGATGACAAAAGTCATCATTTTACTCCAAAAATTTCACTATTTTACAAGAACAACTAAAAAAAAATTGGCAATATTGTAATAAAAGTCAGAATTTGACATGACAAATGTCGGCATTTTGCATTAGAAAGTAATAATTTTACATAAAAAAGTAATAATTTTACGAGAAAATATTTCAATATTACAGAAACTGTTCCCAATTGTATAAGAAAAGAGTCAAAACAATGTGAGAAAAAGACTGCTTTTAGTAAATGTTTTCTTTTTTGAATTTTTTGTTTGTAATTGGTTTTTAATCTTCATTATAAGTCATTTTAGTATGTCCCTACATACATATTTATTTTATTTTTTAAATAAATTTTGGCCAAAGGGGGCGCATTTCAATTTCTTACACACACACATTCTTGTTTTTGTTACTTTCCTGAGACCTCCGAAAAATGCCTACCTCTTTAGGACCACCCTTTCTAGATGTATAAATATTTGTATTTACAACATTAATAATATATACATACTATGCAAACATCAAAAAAGGTTGTGAAAAATGAGTTGGAATTTCACAAGAAAAAGGTCACAATTTCACAAAAAAAACTTTTGAATTTTGGCAGTTATAATAAAAGTCGTCATTTTATTCGACATTTTACAAGAAAAACTAAACACGTGCAATATTATGATAAAAGTTGGAATTTTACTCAATAACAGTCGCAATTTTACAAGAAAAGCTTAAAATGTTGGCAATTTTATAAAAAGGGTCGTAATTTTACCCGACAAAAGTCAGTTTTATGAGAAAACTTGGCAATAATAATAGGAATTTTACTTGGCAAAATTATGACAAAAGTCATAATTGTACTCCAAAAATGTCACTATTTTACAAGAACAACACAACAAAAATTGGCACTATTGTGATAAAAGTCAGAATTTTACATGACAAACGTCGGCATTTTGAATTAAAAAGGAATAATTGTACATAAAAAAAGTAATAATTTTATGAGAAAATATTGCAATATTACAGAAACAGAAAGAATATGAGAAATTGCGAATGCAGCTGAGATAGGCTCCCACCCCCTGCGACCCCAAAAGGGACAAGCGGTAGAAAATGGATGGATGGATGGATGGATGTATAAGAAAAAAGTCGACCCATTGTGAGAAAAAGACTGCTTTTAGTAAATTTTTTATTTTTTGAATTTTTTGTTTATAATTGCTTTTTAATCTTCATTATTTACTTCAAGTTATTTTAGTATGTCCCTACATACATATTTATTTTATTTTTCAAATACATTTTGGCCAAAGGGTGCGCATTTCCATTTCTTACACACACTTGTTATTTCATATATTGGCAAGAGGGGGGGGGGGGGCACTTCAATATTTCACACCCACTTGTTATTTCATATGTTGACCAGAGGGGGAGCACTTTTAAATCCGACACACAGTCAATTTGAAAAATCCCTCCTTTTTGGGACCACCCTAATTTTGATAGATTTCACCACCAGGGGTGCAAATGAGATCTAAATGTTTTTGTTTTTTGCAATGTGCTTAAAGCCGATGACAAAGGAGTCACGGACCACAGACGGCCCCTGTGCCGCACTTTGGGCAAGCCAGCTGTAGAAGCTAACTGTTAATGGCCACTATAGTCTTAGTACGGGAGTTCATCCTACGGTCACATATGGGACGCGTGTTGTCTTACATCAGCACCGGAAGTGGTAAAATCAGCTGTTCACCTGGCGGGTTTTTTCGGGGACGAATAGGGAAGTCCTTCTTTAGCTGCTGTCTTCTTTTATCCTATATTGCTGCCTTTGCACCTGTCAATGTTTACTTTTGTATGCACTTTAAATCAACCAAAAAATCCTGACTTTGGTGCAATGTTCGATTTGACTCCCTCGAATGGCCTTGACGCTCCAACAACAGGAGCAGGCTGTTCTGGAAACATCCCCGAGGACACCTCAACGATGGACGCTTTTGACCACACTCCCTCCTCAACGACACCCGGAGTCGAACTTTTGCTTGCATGCAGAACGGCCCCAGGCCTATGAACATGAACACTACATCAACACACCCAAGACAATGGGTGTGTTGATCCACCCCACGCCTTCATCACAGTTTGATTCCCCTTCAGGTTGGCTGGCAGCGCTTCATAGCAGCAGTCGACCTCCAGGGACCCAACTCCCCCCCCACCCCCCTCTGTTGCAAGTTGTCGTGATTAAATGTAACGTGTTTATGTGTGCATGGCATGGAGGGTTTTTTCCCACTCCAGACTAGGCCCCCTTAGGAGCCCAGTCTAGATTGTATTTTTTTACTCATCTTCTTCCCCAGCGTTTTACCTTTTTCCCACCTTTTACGGGGCGACCCGTCAGCGTTCCTGTTCTGTAACCCAGTACACTGTTTGTTTGTTTGTCTAATCTAGAACGGGTTTGTGCTGAAAACATAGTTTCCTTGTACTTGTTGCAATGACAATAGAGACCTATCCTATCCTATCCTATCCTATCCTATGTTCACGGACTCTAGTATTTGGCTCTCTGTTAGATGCAATGGTTTTCCGCATTGGGACCATGATTTATGTCAGACCTGGGCAAATTAAGGCCCGGGGGCCACATGCGGCCCGTTAAGCTTTTCAATCTGGCCCGTCGGGCATTCCTAAATAATTATTTTTAATTTTTTTTAGATGGAAAGTGTAGCTGCCATTATGATGTGCAGTGATGTTTTCTAATGACCGTAAGTCTTGAACTATACGGAGTATTTCTATGGTTAGAATCTGTGCTTTTGCATGATATTTTAGTGACTAGTGTTGTCCTGATACCAATATCATTTTGATATTTTTCGGTACTTTTCTAAATAAAGGGGACCCGAAAAAATGCATAATTGGCTTTATTTTAACAAGGTGCGGCGGACCGGAACTTTTCAGAGGTGGTATGGTACCGAATATGATTCATTAGTACCGCGGTACTATACTAATACCCGTATACCGTACAACCCTACTACAAACCCCGTTTCCATATGAGTTGGGAAATTGTGTTAGATGTAAATATAAACGGAATACAATGATTTGCAAATCCTTTCCAACCCATATTCAGTTGAATGCACTACAAAGACAACATATTTGATGTTCAAACATAAACTTTTTTTTTTTTTTTTGCAAATAATAATTAACTTAGAATTTCATGGCTGTGACACGTGCCAAAGTAGTTGGGAAAGGGCATGTTCACCACTGTGTTTAATGGCCTTTCCTTTTAACAACTTCTCAGGTGGAATTCTTTCCCATTCTTGCTTGATGTACAGCTTAAGTTGTTCAACAGTCCGGGGGTCTCCCTTGTGCTATTTTAGGCTTCATAATAAACACATTTTCAATGGGAGACAGGTCTGGACTACAGGCAGGCCAGTCTAGTACCCGCACTCTTTTACTATGAAGCCACGTTGATGTAACACGTGGCTTGGCATCGTCTTGCTGAAATAAGCAGGGGCGTCCATGGTAACGTTGCTTGGATGGCAACATATGTTGCTCCAACACCTGTATGTACCTTTCAGCATTAATGGTGCCTTCACAGATGTGTAAGTTACCCATGTCTTGGGCACTAATACACCCTCATACCATCACACATGCTGGCTTTTACACTTTGCGTCTATAACAGTCCGGACGGTTCTTTTCCTCTTTGTTCGTCCTCAGTTTCCAAAAACAATTTGAAATGTGGACTCGTCAGACCACAGAACACTTTTCCACTTTGTATCAGTCCATCTTAGATGAGCTCAGGGCCCAGCGAAGCCGACGGCGTTTCCGGGTGTTGTTGATAAACGGTTTTTGCCTCGCATAGGAGAGTTTTAACTTGCACTTACAGATGTAGCGAACAACTGTAGTTACTGACAGTGGGTTTCCGAAGTGTTCCTGAGCCCATGTGGTGATATCCTTTACACACTGATGTCGCTTGTTGATGCAGTACAGTCTGAGGGATGGAAGGTCACGGGCTTAGCTGCTTACGTGCAGTGATTTCTCCAGATTCTCTGAACCCTTTGATGATATTACGGAGCGTAGATGGTGAAATACCTAAATTCCTTGCAATAGCTGGTTGAAAAAGGTTGTTCTTAAACTGTTCAACAATTTGCTCAGGCATTTGTTGACAAAGTGGTGACCCTCGCCCCGTCCTTGTTTGTGAATGACTGAGCATTTCATGGAATCTACTTTTATACCCAATCATGGCACCCACCTGTTCCCAATTTGCCTGTTCACCTGTGGGATGTTCCAAATAAGTGTTTGATGAGCATTTCTCAACTTTATCAGTCTTTTTTGCCACCTTTCCCAACTTCTTTGTCATGTGTTGCTGGCATCAAATTCTAAAGTTAATGATTATTTGCACAAAAAAAAAAAGTTTGAGTTTGAACATCAAATATGTTGTCTTTGTAGCATATTCAACTGAATATGGGTTGAAAATGATTTGTATTCCGTTTATATTTACATCTAACACAATTTCCCAACTCATATGGAAACGGGGTTTGTAGTTACTATGGTAATCTACGTCACAGCAGGTCAGACGAGGCACCAAGCAGTGCGGGTGTGGCTTGATTGGAAAATATGTCCATTGAGAGGGGGTGTGACGTTCATACGTTCTCAATATTCAGGGTTTTATCGTTCATAGAAAAAATGAATAAATTCCATTCCGTTTTCAAGGCGGTCTGTCATAACATTTTTAGCATTCAATCACACTTTATTGTGAGGTTTTGTATTAGTTTTCCTAACATTTGTATTCTCTAAATTTGGCCCCCCCGTGTCAAAATAATTGCCCAGGCCTGATTTATGTCCTAACTTGTTCGTTGGTCCTCATATGGAAGGTACTTTTCCTTGTTGATGTGTCAAGAAGGGTAGAAATACAAGCACACACACACACACACACGCGGGCAGCTGTCTTGTTAATCACTCAGTCTTACTGACAGATAAGGTTAAGCGAGCGCCGCTGTCCTCTCATGCCGCCAAGCACCCCATAATAATCTATTCCTGTCCCCCCCCTAGTAACACAAACACATCACACCAGCCTCAAAAAGGCCGCCTGACACGTGAACCTCTCTTTTTAATTCTCTCTCTCCCCCGTCCGCAGTTCAACTTTGTGGGGAGGATCCTGGGCCCGCGCGGGCTGACGGCCAAACAACTGGAGGCGGAGACCGGCTGCAAGATCATGGTGCGAGGGAAAGGCTCCATGCGGGACAAGAAGAAGGTACGTCTCTTGAAATAGACGCCAGGAATGTCTGCGCGTCTTCTTTATTGCATTTGATCAAATGATTCATGCACGGTATTAAAGCAGCACTTGCAGCTAAAGGAGACTAGAATGAAAGTGCTGAAGTGAGAGAGAGAAATTTCAGTCCCTGGAGAGGAGGTCCAGACTGAGGCCAAGGGGGAAAAAAAACTCATAGCCATAGCACACATACACTATATCAGTGGTCCCCAACCACCGGGCCGCGGCCCGGTACGGGTCCGCGGACCGATTGGAACCGGGCCGCACAAGAATTAAAAAAAATAAATAAATAAATAATTATTTTTTTTTTTTAAAAATGAAATCA
>NC_084738.1:70332122-70434622 GCF_033978785.1 Entelurus aequoreus | reverse complement strand
GAAGGTCTCTTAAATATCGTGGAGAGTAGGAGTGATTCTTAGACTTAAGAACGTTGATAAAAAGCTTTTATTCTTAAGTTTGAGAGTAGGACTAAATTTCGCAAATTCTCAGGACTTAAGTGTAAAATGGCACTCTAAGAAGCTTGATAAGTACGGCCCCAGGAACGCTGATGGGTCGCCACGAGAAAAGGTAAAACGCTGGGGAAGAAGATGAGTAAAAAAATACAATCTAGACTGGGCTCCTAAGGGGGCCTAGTCTGGAGTGTGAAATAACCTCCATGCCATGCACACATAAACACGTTACATTTAATCACGACAACTCGCAACAGAGGGGTGGAGTTGGGGCCCTGGAGGTCGACTGCTGCTATGAAGCGCTGCCAGCCGTCCATCACCCCGAAGGGAATCAAGCGGCGGTGAAGGCGTGGGGTGGGGGAGGGTGTGTGTGTATATGCCCATTGTCTTGGGTGTGATGATGTAATCCATCTATCTATCTATCTAATTGTCTCTCTCTCTCTCTCTCTCTCTCTCTCTCTCTCTCTCTCTCTCTATCTATCTATCTATCTATCTCTCTCTCTATATATATATCTCTCTCTATCTCTCTCTCTATCTATCTATCTATCTATCTATCTATCTCTCTCTCCCTCTCTCTCTCTATATATATATATATACATATATATATATATATATATATATACATATATATAGCTCTTTCTCTCTCTCTCTCTCTCGCCATCTATCTATCTATCTACCTATCCATCTATCTCTCTCTATCTCTCTCTCTCTCTCTCTCTCTCTCTCTCTCTATATATATATATATATATATATATATATATATATATATATAGCTCTTTCGCTCTGTGTCTCTCTCTCTCTATCTAGCTATATCTCTCTATCTAGCTATCTATCAATCTATATATATATCTCTATTTATCTCTCTCTCTCTATATATATATATATATATGTATATATATATAGCTCTTTCGCTCTGTGTCTCTTTCTCTATCTAGCTATCTCTCTCTATCTATCTATCTATCTATCTATCTATCTCTCTCTATATCTATCTATCTATCTATCTATCTATCTATCTATCTATTTATCCATCCCTCTCTCTCTCTCTCTCTCTCTCTCTCTCTATATATATATATATATATATATATATATATATATATATATAGCTCTTTCTCTCTGTGTCTCTCTCTATCTCTCTCTATCTCTCTCTCTATATATATATATCTTGCTCTCTCTCTCTCTCTCTCTCTCTATATATATATATATATATATATATATATATATATATATATATATATATATATATATATATATATATATATATAGCTCTTTCTCTCTGTGTCTCTCTCTCTCTCTCGATCTAGCTATCTCTCTCTATCTCTCTCTCTCTATATATATATATATATATCTTGCTCTCTCTCTCTCTCTCTATATATATATATATATATATATATATATATATATATATATATATATATATATATATATATATATATATATATATATATATATATATAGCTCTTTCTCTCTGTCTCTCTCTCTCTCTAGCTATCTCTCTCTCTATCTCTCTCTATATATATATATATCTTGCTCTCTCTCTCCCTCTCTCTCTCTCTCTCTCTCTTTCTCTTTCTCTCTCTGGGCCACAATATGTTTCCACTTTGTCTCTTGCTCGTCCATCTGTCTTCTCCTCCCTCTCCCCTGGTGTCTCCTCCTGTTGGATGCACTCGTCTCCGGCTTTCCAAACGGCAGGTGGAGCAAGTCCAGCATTCCATCCCAACAACAACCCCCCCACCACCACCACCACCACCACCATCTTCCCCTCCCTCTTTCTCTGTCATTTTGTCTCTGGAACATTCCCTGCCCCGCACGGGGAGACACACACAGAGACGGAGAGGAAGGAAAACAGAGAGACGGCGGGAGGGGGGCGGCAGAAAGATGTTGACTTTTAGTGCTCTTCAGAACGATACATCTCACTTGACAAAACATTCGCAGACGAGGCCGTCTCTCTCTCTCTCTCTCTCTCTCTCTCTCTCTCTCTCTGCACCCCCCTGCCCCCCATGCGTCCACCCCCACATTTCATAACGTCAGCTATCTTAGCGCTTAGCACTGGCATTCAATTCTAAAGAAACATTTTTGTTCAATGAAATAAAAACCGTCGCCGTGTAAGCAAACAGGCGAGACAACTGCTTATTTTACGGTCAATCACTTAGTACTGCTCAAGTGGTGGGGTGGGCCCCCCCCCCCCCCCCCCGCCCCCCCTTTTCGGTGTTACTGTAGTGCAGTGCTTCTCAAATAGCGGGGAGGGCGCCATGATATGTGTGTGTGTGGGGTGGGGGGCGTGAGAAGCAATAGCGTGTATCTTGACACTGACTGATAGATAAGTAAATAAACATTCAGCATGAGAAATGAGAGGCAATAATGTCATAGCGTATATCTTGATACTCGCCCTATTTTTCAGACTATAAGGCGCACTTAAAACCCTTTCATTTTCTCAACAATCGACAGTGCGCCTTATAACCCTCAGTCTCCGTTCTAATTCATCCCAAAAGGTGTTCTATCGGGTTCAGGTCAGGACTCTGTGCAGGCCAGTCAAGTTCATCCACACCAGACTCTGTCATCCATGTCTTTATGGACCTTGCTTTGTGCACTGGTGCGCAGGCATGTTGGAAGAGGAAGGGGCTCGCTCCAAACTGTTCCCACAGGGTTGGGAGCATGGAATTGTCCAAAAAATGTTTTGGTATCCTGGAGCATTCAACGTTCCTTTCACTGGAACTAAGGGGCCAAGCCCAACTCCTGGAGCGGGCCCCTTCCTCTTCCAACATGCCTGCGCACCAGTGTACAAAGCAAGGTCCATAAAGACATGGATGACAGAGTCTGGTGTGGATGAACTTGACTCGAATCCTGACCTGAACCCGATAGAACACCCTTTGGGATGAATTAGAAGGGTGACTGAGAGCCAGGCCTTCTCCACCAACATCAGTGTGTGACCTCACCAATGCGCTTTTGGAAGAATGGTGGAAAATTCCTAGAAACACACTCGGCAACCTTGTGGACAGCCTTCCCAGAAGAGTTGAAGCTGTAATAGCTGCAAAAGGTAGTGAACCCTATGGGTTAGGAATGGGATGGCACTTCAAGTTCATATGTGAGTCAAGGCAGGTGGCCAAATACTTTTGGCAATATAGTGTGTATCCATTACAGATGCATTGGTGCGTCGTGGTGAAGGCAAAGCTCTCAATTTAGCGGTCAATCTACGTCCCTGTCCTCACCTATGGTCATGATCTTTGGTTGTCCAAAGATTTGTCTTTTACCCAGAATGCTTGCGCAGTCGGCAACTTTTGCACCAATAACTCGGCATCCAAATGTGACATATACAGTCATGGTCAAAAGTTGACATACACTTGTAAAGAACATAATGTCATGGCTGTCTTGAGTTTCCAATCATTTCTACAACTCTTATTTTTTTCTGATTGGAGCACATACTTGTTGGCCACAGAACTTTCCCTCCAGAAGGTCTTATCTTTGTCCATGTGAAAAATTGAGCTGTTTGGCCACAATACCCAGAAATATGTTTGGAGGAGAAAAGGTGAGGCCTTTAATCCCAGGAACAACATCCCTACCGTCAAGCATGGTGGTGGTAGTATTATGCTCTGGGCTCTGTTTTGCTGCCAGTGGAACTGGTGCTTTACAGAGAGTAAATGGGACAATGAAAAAGGAGGATTACCTCCAAATTCTTCAGGACAAGCTAAAATCATCAGCCCGGAGGTTGGGTCTTGGGTGCAGTTGGGTGTTCCAACAGGACAATGACACCAAACGCACGTCAAAAGTGGTAAAGGAATGGCTAAATCAGGCTAGAATGAAGGTTTTAGAATGGCCTTCCCTAAAGTCCTGGACAATGCTGAAGAAACAAGTCCATGTCAGAAAACCAACAAATTTAGCTGTTTGTCAAGAGGAGTGGTCAAAAATTCAAGCGGAAGCTTGTGGATGGCTACCAAAAGCGCCTTATTGCAGGTAAACTTGCCAAGGGACATGTAAGCAAATATTAACATTGCTGTACGTATACTTTTGACCCAGCGGATTTGCTCACATGTCCAGTAGACCCATAATAAATTCATAAAAGAACCAAACTTCATGAATGTTTTTTTGCGACCAACAAGTATGTGCCTCCGGCCTGATGATTTTAGCTTGTCCTGAAGAATTTGGAGGTAAACCTCCTTTTTCATTGTCTCATGTAAAGCACCAGTTCCATTGGCAGCAATACAGGCCCAGAGCATAATACTACCACCATGCTTGACTGTAGGCATGTTGTTCCTGGGATTAAATGTGGAGATGTCCGATAATATCGGCCTGCCGATATAATCAGCCGATAAATGCTTTAAAATGTAATATCGGAAATTATCGGTATCGTTTTTTTTATTATCTGTATCGTTTTTTAAATTTTTTTGTTTTGTTTTGTTTTTTATTAAAACAACATAAAAAACACAAGATACACTTACAATTAGTGCACCAACCCAAAAAAAACCCTCACCCATTTACACTCATTCACACAAAAGGGTTGTTTCTTTCTGTTATTAATATTCTGGTTCCTATCAATATATATCAATACAGTCTGCAAGGGATACAGTCCGTAAGCACACATGATTGTGCGTGCTGCTGCTCCACTAATAGTACTAAACTTTAACAGTTAATTTTACTCATTTTAATTAATTACTAGTTTCTATGTAACTGTTTTTATATTGTTTTATTTTCTTTTTTATTCAAGAAAATGTTTTTAATTTATTTATCTTATTTTTTTTTTTTTTTAAAAGTACCTTATCTTCACCATACCTGGTTGTCCAAATTAGGCATAATAATGTGTTAATTCCACGACTGTATATATCTGTATTGGTTGATATCGGTATCGGTAATTAAAGAGTTGGACAATATCGGATATCGGCAAAAAGCCATTATTGGACATCCTTAGTTGTTTCTTTCTGTTATTAATATTCTGGTTCCTATCAATATATATCAATACAGTCTGCAAGGGATACAGTCCGTAAGCACACATGATTGTGCGTGCTGCTGGTCCACTAATAGTACTAACCTTTAACAGTTAATTTTACTCATTTTCATTCATTACTAGCTTCTATGTAACTGTTTTTATATTGTTTTACTTTCTTTTTTATTCAAGAAAATGTTTTTAATTTATTTATCTTATTTTATTTTATTTTATTTTTTAAAAAGGACCTTATCTTCACCATACCTGGTTGTCCAAATTAGGCATAATAATGTGTTAATTCCACGACTGTATATATCAGTATCGGTTGATATCGGTATCGGTAATTAAAGAGTTGGACAATATCGGATATCGGCAAAAAGCCATTATCAGACATCTCTAGTTGTTTCTTTCTGTTATTAATATTCTGGTTCCTATCAATATATATCAATATAGTCTGCAAGGGATACAGTCCGTAAGCACACATGATTGTGCGTGCTGCTGGTCCACTAATAGTACTAAACTTTAACAGTTAATTTTACTCATTTTCATTAATTACTAGTTTCTATGTAACTGTTTTTATATTGTTTTATTTTCTTTTTTATTCAAGAAAATGTTTTTAATTTATTTATCTTATTTTATTTTTGTATTTTTTTTAAAAAGGACCTTATCTTCACCGTACCTGGTTGTCCAAATTAGGCATAATAATGTGTTAATTCCACAACTGTATATATCGGTATCGGTTGATATCGGTATCGGTTGATATCGGTAATTAAATAGTTGGACAATATCGGAAAATTGGATATCGGCAAAAAGCCATTATCGGACATCCCTAATTAAAGGCCTCACCCTTTCTCCTCCAAACATATTGCTGGGTATTGTGACCTAACAGCTCAATTTTTGTTTCATCTGAACACAGAACTTTCCTCCAGAAGGTCTTATATTTGTCCATGTGATGTCAGATGAAACAAAAATGGAGCTGTTTGGCCACAATACCCAGCAATATGTTTGGAGGAGAAAAGGTGAGGCCTTTAATCCCAGGAACACCATGCCTACACAGTGTTTCCCATAAACTGCCAAGATACCTGTGGCGGTGGGCGTGGTCACCATGACATCATCGAGTAATTTGCATAATTTACTACAATGATATGATTTTCTCTAAAAAGGCTCAAAAAATGTATACTTACTGATTAATAATAACAGTTTTGTTTTAAACGTCCATCCATCCATCCATCCATTTTACAATATAATTACAACACTTTATGTACATATTTATATACAGATTTGAACAATAAGTTATTCACTGAAATATATTTATTAATTGTGGTTCTTACAAAAAATATATCTTATAAAATATAAAAGCTAAAATGTCTCTTAAAGCTCTGCCCCTTTAATTAGTGCATACTAAATAATTTAACTTTAGCCTACTACTACAACCATATTATTTACCAGCAACATAAAGTGAAACAGAGGCAGAGGTGTCCTGCCACAGTCAGTAACAAATAAACAGAAAACAGTAGTGGTCAAATACAAATAAGGCAACAAGAGAAGTATCCTACACTTCTCTTTTGTAAAGTAAATCTGAACAGCCGATATGGGCATCTACATCAACTATATGATTTGCCTGAGAAGCTGGACAGGACAAAAAAAAAAAAAAAAAAAATGTATTTATTTATTTTTATTTTTTAAATTTGTGGCGGACGTAATTCTTTCGTGGCGGGCCGCCCGGCCCTAACCAATCTGGCGCCCTAGGCAAGATTTTAGGTGCCCCCCCCCCCCCCACATCGGCAGTGAAGTGTACATACTCACAAGAAACCGAATAGCTTTGTCTTTGACCTTTTTTTTTACTTAAAGAAAGCAAATTAACAATCAGAATAGTTAACAAGATTTTAAAAAATATGGATAAATAAATGAATACAAAAAATGAATATATGAAATACAATATTTTTTACATACATAAACACAAAATAAAACGTGTCAACAAGTTGCATAAAATAAATGAAAAATACAATATAAATAAGGCACTGCACAAAACAAGATATCAAACCAGTATGACTTTAACAACTATATTACAAAAAAGGGGATCCTACAGAGTTCTCTATTTGTGCTTTTTAATATTGCATTAACTAGAATGACTTGCAAATTACTGTACACCAGGGAGTACTGTAATTACCTAACGTTACATTATTATTTTCCATAACAATTTAGCCCCCTCCACAATATCAACCCGACGTTAAAACAGAACTAGCTATTTATTGATTAGCAATTGCCGAATCATGTAACATTAGCTTAATGCTAAAAAGCCAGGTTACCATCACATTCTGTAACAGACAAATAATTTCATGTAGGCTAACGTCACCTACCTGCTACCTCTGTCTTTTTCTCGTTTCTCCTCTTCTTTTCTCTTTTTTCTTCCCTGGGCACCTGACAGTTTTGGCCGTTTTGACATCTTGTGTGGTGACGTCCAAAAAGAGTCATGAATGATACGGGAAGGGAGGGGGCGCACCGTGCGGGGGGAGGGGGCGTAATGGTGTAACAAATAATATTTCTATTAAATAGGCTTTACTTTGCATTTTAATCAACGTGGGATTATTCTATGTATTTAGAAATAATAGTACCAACTTTTTTTTTTTTTCTTTTCTCTCCAACATTTGTGGCACTGGCGTGGCGCCCCCTGATGGACGGCGCCCTTAGCATTTGCCTATACGGCCTATGCCCCGCGGGCCGCCACAAATAAATGAATGTGTGGGAAACACTGCTACAGTCAAGCATGGTGGTGGTAGTATTATGCTCTGGGCCTGTTTTGCTGCCAATGGAACTGGTGCTTTACAGAGAGTAAATGGGACAATGAAAAAGGAGGATTATCTCTAAATTCTTCAGGACAGCCTAAAATCATCAGCCCGAAGGTTGGGTCTTGTGCGGAACAGGACAATGACCCCAAACACACCTCAAAAGTGGTAAAGGAATGGCTAAATCAGGCTAGAATGAAGGTTTTAGAATGGCCTTCCCTAAAGTCTTGACTTAAACGTGTGGACAATGCTGAAGAAACAAGTCTATGGTGGTCTATCTACGTCCCTATCTTCACCTACGGTCATGATCTTTGGGTTATGACCGACAGGACGAGAGGGTGCAGTTTTTTTTTTCTCAATGATTTGTCTTTTAACCAGAATGCTTGCGCAGTCGTCAACTTTTGCACCAATAACTCTGCATCCAAATGTGACGACTAGCCACGGCTGACTTGCGACACCGCCGTGACATCCAAAATAGTGCTTATAGGTCAGGTTTTCTGGAGAAAGAAGATGAAGCGAGAAGCCTGTTGCAACAACTGTGACTCGTCGGAGAATCGCGGGAAGGTTTGTCAATTTAGGGAGTGGGGCGAGACGAGAAGGAATGGGAGTGCAGAGGAAAAGTTGCACAATCGCTGAGGAACAACAGAGTTGCTCGATGGCCTTGAAACCTCCCCTGCAGCCGTATTACGCGTCCGTGTGTTTTGTGCGTGAATGCATGAATGCTAACTCCACCCTGTTGTGCTCCAGGAGGAGATGAACCGAGGCAAGCCCAACTGGGAGCACCTGAGCGAGGACCTTCACGTCCTCATCACCGTGGAGGACACGCACAACCGGGCCAAGATCAAGCTGCAGCGGGCCATCAACGAGGTCAAGAAACTCCTCGTCCCCGCCGTGAGTATCCGTCGGACCGCTCCGCGTGCGCCCCGGACCGACACGGGGTCGGGGGGGGGGGGGAACTGTGACGGGATGAGAGTTCAGTGTTTTGGTATGCATGGAAGGGGGGGCGGGGAGGGGGATTTGTCCGTCCAAAAGTGTGTGTGTGAGAGTATGTGTAAGGGGTTAGGGTAATTAGGGGACAGGCATAAAGGGGTTTCCATGGCAACCCCCGGGTTGTTTGAAAGGCTGAGGGAATGAATGGAGAGTCTGTTCACTCGTCCTCCCCACTCCATCACTCCTTTCACTCGTTCACAACTCACTTCGTCCCCGACTACTGGCCGCAATATTCCGCCGCCCTCCGCGCACAAGAGAGGACGTTTTGATTGGACTCCTCCGCATTTCTCACATTCTCCGGGCGCCGCCCACATCCTCGCCACCGCGTGATGAGAACACGCTTTAATGGAGACGCGCTCTTATTGTGAAATGGCGACGCTCCGTCGTTCCTTTTTTGAATGGAATCGCAGCACTGCGGTTCCAGCGGCGTTAGGACGTCTACGGGCCGCTCGGCAGCACCGGCACCTGTTGATACCGTGTCGGTGCACATGATGCTAGTTGGTGACTGGAGCTGAGGAGAAACTAGCATGGTGGACACAGAATAATGATAATAATTAGAGATGTCCGATAATATCGGCCGATATATGCGTTAAAATGTAATATCGGAAATTATCGGTATCGTTTTTTTTTATCATCGGTATCGTTTTTTTTTTGTTTTTTTTTTTAAAATTAAATCAACATAAAAAACACAAGACACACTTACAATTAGTGCACCAACCCAAAAAACCTCCCTCCCCCATTTACACTCATTCACACAAAAGGGTTGTTTCTTTCTGTTATTAATATTCTGGTTCCTACATTATATATCAATATATATCAATACAGTCTGCAAGGGATACAGTCCGTAAGCACACATGATTGTGCGTGCTGCTGGTCCACTAATAGTACTAACCTTTAACAGTTAATTTGACTCATTTTCATTCATTACTAGTTTCTATGTAACTGTTTTTATATTGTTGTACTTTCTTTTTTATTCAAGAAAATGTTTTTAATTTATTTATCTTATTTTACTAATTTTTTTTTAAAAAGTACCTTATCTTCACCATACCTGGTTGTCCAAATTAGGCATAATAATGTGTTAATTCCACGACTGCATATATCGGTTGATATCGGTATCGGTTGATATCGGTATCGGTAATTAAAGAGTTGGACAATATCGGAATATCGGATATCGGCAAAAAGCCATTATCGGACATCCCTAATAATAATAATAATAGATTTTATTTGTAAAAAGTACTTTACATTGAGTAAACAACCTCAAAGTGCTACAGTGTATTGAAAAAAGTAAAAATATCAATACAGTCTGCAAGGGATACAGTCCGTAAGCACACATGATTGTGCGTGCTGCTGGTCCACTAATAGTACTAACTTTTAACAGTTAATTTGACTAATTTTCATTCATTACTAGTTTCTATGTAACTGTTTTTATATTGTTGTACTTTCTTTTTTATTCAAGAAAATGTTTTTAATGTATTTATCTTATTTTACAAATTTTTTTAAAAAGTACCTTATCTTCACCATACCTGGTTGTCCAAATTAGGCATAATAATGTGTTAATTCCACGACTGCATATATCAGTTGATATCGGTATCGGTTGATATCGGTATCGGTAATTAAAGAGTTTGACAATATCGGCAAAAAGCCATTATCGGACATCCCTAATAATAATAATAATAGATTTTATTTGTAAAAAGTACTTTACATTGAGTAAACAACCTCAAAGTGCTACAGTGTATTGAAAAAAATTAAAATAAAAAGATAATAAAAAATAAATAAAAATAAAAACTAGAACAGCCAAATAGCTAGAACTAGTATGCATGTATCTAAAACAAAAAAGGCTTTTTTAAAAAGAAGGTTTTTAAGCCTTTTTTTTAAGTCTGTGGTGCCCTCAGGTGGTCAGGGAGAGCGTTCCACAGACTGGGAGCGGCGGAGCAGAAAGCCCGGTCTCCCATTGTTTGTAGCTTTGTCCTCGGAGGTTGGAGGAGGTTAGCCTGTCCGGAGCGGAGGTGTCGTGTGGAGGATTTGGGGGTGAGTAGTTCTTTGAGGTAGAGGGGGGAATACATTCTAATACAATTAATTACATTATATTAGGGCTGTCAAAATGATCGAGTTAACTCATGTGATGAATCACAAAAAACTTAGATTAATCATGCAAATTTCACCCCGAAATGAACCCTGAAAGAATTTAGGATTAAACTGTTACCAAGTTTTGTGGAAAAAAAAAAAAAAAAAAGACATACCGTATTTTTCGGACTATAAGGCGCACCTAAAATCCTCTAGTTTTCTCAAAACCCGACAGTGCGCCTTATAAGCCGGTGCGCCTAATGTCTGGAATAATTTTGGTTGTGCTTACCGACCTCGAAGCAATTTTATTTGGTACATCGTGAAATGACAAGTGTGACCGGTAGATGGCAGTCACACATAAGAGATACGTGTAGACTGCAGTATGACTCAAGTAAACAACAGCAATTCATTTAAAGACGTATTTTGTTAGTAATTCAAATAAAATAGAAAGCAACTATATATATATATATATATATATATATATATATATATATATATATATATATATATATATATATATATATATATATATATATATATATATATATATATATATATATATATATATATATATATACATATATATATATGTCTTAATTAGATTATCCAAAAAATAGTGCTCGATACCGTGGTAGAGCGTAATATGTATGTGTGGGAAAAAATCACAAGACTATTTCATCTCTACAGGCCTGTTTCATGAGGGGTTTCCTCAATCCTCAGGAGATTTCCTCCTGAGGATTGAGGAAACCCCTCATGAAACAGGCTTGTAGAGATTAAATAGTCTTGTGATTTTTTCCCACACATACATACATATTTATATATATATATATATATATATATATATATATATATATATATATATATATATATATATATATATATATATATATATATATATATATATATATATATATATATGTGTATGTCTTAATTAGATTATCCAAAAAACAGTGCTCGATACCGTGGTAGAGCGTAATATGTATGTGTGGGAAAAAATCACAAGACTATTTCATCTCTACAGGCCTGTTTCATGAGGGGTTTCCTCAATCCTCAGGAGGAAATCTCCTGAGGATTGAGGAAACCCCTCATGAAACAGGCCTGTAGAGATGAAATAGTCTTGTGATTTTTTCCCACACATACATATACATATATATATATATATATATATATATATATATATATATATATATATATATATATATATATATATATATATATATATATATATATATATATATATATATACAGTGGGGCAAAAAAGTATTTAGTCAGCCACCCATTGACAATCAATGGGTGGCTGACTAAATACTTTTTTGCCCCACTGTATATATATATATATATATATATATATATATATATATATATATATATATATATATATATATATATATATATATATATATATATATATATATATATATATATATATATATATATATATATATTCAGTATCGATTTTCATTTTTCAAAAATCAATTTAATTTTTTTTTTTTAATTTTTTTTTTTATATTAATCAATCCAACAAAACAATACACAGCAAATACCATAACAATGCAATCAAGTTCCAAAACCAAATCCGAACCATCAACACTCAGAACTGCAATAAACCGAGCAACGGAGAGGAGACACAAACACGACACAGAACAAACCAAAAGTAGTGAGACAAAAATGAATATTATCAACAACAGTATCAATGTTAGTTACAATTTCAACATAGCAGTGATTAAAAATCCCTCATTGACATTATCATTAGACATTTATAAAAAAATAAAAATAAAAAAGAACAATAGTGTCACAGTGGCTTACACTTGCACACACGGTGTCCAATATTTTCACAAAGATAAAATAAGTCATATTTTTGGTTCATTTAATAGTTAAAACAAATTTATATGATTGCAATAAGTTGATAAAACATTGTCCTTTACAATTATAAAAGCTTTTTACAAAAATCTACTACTCTGCTTGCATGTCAGCAGACTGGGGTAGATCCTGCTGAAATCTATGTATTGAATGAATAGAGAATCCTTTTGAATCGGGAAAAAAATCGTTTTTGAATCGAATCGTGACCCCAAGAATCGATATTGAATCGAATCGTGGGACACCCAAAGATATGTAGAACAAAACTTTTGTCATTTTATTTAATCTGAGCAACAACTTGAGGCAGTTTAATGTTGATTAACGTGGACTCCGACTTAAACAAGTTGAAAAACTTATTGGGGTGTTACCATTTAGTGGTCAATTGTGCGGAATATGTACTGTACTGTGCAATCTACTAATAAAAGCCTCAATCAATCAATCAATCAATCAATCAATCAATCAAAAAAGCACTTTATATGTAGAAAGGTTTTTGTTAAGAAACCATTCTGAGCCTTATCCTATTTAGTTTTTATTTTATATATGTTGACCACGTTAACCCTGGCAATGGACCCTGTGTGTATATGTATGTTATTATTATGCTTAGCATTCATGACTGCCTGCTGTTGCACTGATCAGCCCAGTGGTGGCGCACATCCATCACACACACACCCTATTTCTATTTTTGGGCAGAATTATTATAGTGTTCCCAATGTTAAAAGGATAAAGCCATGGTTTACAAATTTGGTAGATAAATAACCAAAAAATGTATATTTTGTTGTTTTCTTACTGTACCGAAAATGAATCCTGGAGCATTCAAAATTTCTTTAACTGGAACTAAGGGGCCAAGCCCAACTCCTGAAAAAACAACCCCACACCATAATTCCTCCTCCACCAAATTTCACACCCGGCACAATGCGAAATGTAGCGTTCTCCTGGTAACGTCCGAACCCAGACTCGTCCTTTAGATTGCCAGATGGAAAAGCCAATTGCATTGGACTTGGTGATGTATGGCTTAGATCAGGCTGCCCGGCCATGGAAAGGCATTCCATGAAGCTCTCTGCGTACTGTACGTGGGCTAATTGGAAGGTCACATGAAGTTAGCAACTGACTGTGCAGAAAGTCTTTGCACTATGCGCTTCAGCATCCGCTGACCCCTCTCTATGTCAGTTTACGTGGCCTACCACTTAGTGGCTGAGTTGCTGTTGTTCCCAAACTCTTCCATTTTCTTATAATAAAGTCGACTTCGGAATATTTAGAAGCGAGGAAATTTTACGACTGGATTTGTTGCACAGGTGGCATCCTACGACGGTTCCACGCTGGAAATCACTGAGAGCGGCCCATTCTTTCACAAATGTTTGTAGAAACAGTAGAAAAAGTGCTTGATTTAGTGATTAGGACACCGGATTCTCATCATTTGGATGGGTGGCCAAATACTTTTGGCAATATAGTGTGTTCTTTAAGAAAGAACACATTTAGTAAGAAAAGTCCAAGTGCTTTATTGATACATATTACTTCCAGGGCTAAATAAGATGAAGCGGCTTGCCAGGCCTTGGGTTTGACACCTGCTCCGCCGCTCCCAGTCTGTGGAACGCTCTCCCTGACCACCTGAGGGTACCACAGACTGTGGATGCTTTTAAAAAAGGCTTAAAAACCTTTCTTTAAAAAAAAAAAGAAAAAAGAAGCCTTTTTTTAGATATATGCATACTAGTTTTAGCTATTTGGCTGTTCTAGTTTTTATTTTTATTTATTTTTTATTATCTTTTTATTTTATTTATTTTTTTAATACACTAGCACTTTGAGCTCGTTTACTCAATGTAAAGTGCTTTTTACAAATAAAATCTATTATTATTATTACTAGAGATGTCCGATAATATCGGTCTGCCGATATTATCGGCCGATAAATGCGTTAAAATGTAATATCGGAAATTATCGGTATCGGGTTTTTTATTATCAGTATCGTTTTTATTTTTTATTTTTATTTTTTTATTATTAAATCCACATAAAAAACACAAGATACACTTACAATTAGTGCACCAACCCAAAAAACCTCCCTCCCCCATTTACACTCATTCACACAAAAGGGTTGTTTCTTTCTGTTATTAATATTCTGCTTCCTACATTATATATCAATATATATCAATACAGTCTGCAAGGGATACAGTCCGTAAGCACACATGATTGTGCGTGCTGCTGGTCCACTAATAGTACTAACTAGAGATGTCCGATAATATCGGTCTGCCGATATTATCGGCCGATAAATGCGTTAAAATGTAATATCGGAAATTATCGGTATCGTTTTTTTTATTAACAGTATCGTTTTTTTTTTTTTTTAATTAAATCCACATAAAAAACACAAGATACACTTACAATTAGTGCACCAACCCAAAAAACCTCCCTCCCCCATTCACACTCATTCACACAAAAGGGTTGTTTCTTTCTGTTATTAATATTCTGGTTCCTACATTATATATCAATACAGTCTGCAAGGGATACAGTCCGTAAGCACACATGATTGTGCGTGCTGCTGGTCCACTAATAATACTAACCTTTAACAGTTAACTTTACAAATTTTCATTAATTACTAGTTTGTATGTAACTGTTTTTATATTGTTTTACTTTCTTTTTTATTCAAGAATTTTTTTTAAATTTATTTATCTTATTTTATTTGATTCATTTTTTTAAAAAGTACCTTATCTTCACCATACCTGGTTGTCCAAATTAGGCATACTAATGTGTTAATTCCACGACTGTATATATCGGTTGTTATCGGTATCGGTTGATATCGGTATCGGTAATTAAAGAGTTGGACAATATCGGAATATCGGATATCGGCAAAAAGCCATTATCGGACATCCCTACTTTTTATTTTAATTTGTTTTTAATACACTGTAGCACTTTGAGGTTGTTTACTCAATGTAAAGTGCTTTTTACAAATAAAATCTATTATTATTATTGTTATTATTATTACCTGTGTTCTAACTGCGGACATATCTACCCTTCGTTGTGCAGGCTGAAGGCGAGGACAACTTGAAGAAGATGCAGCTGATGGAGCTGGCCATCCTCAACGGGACGTACAGAGACGCCAATGTGAAGACACGTAAGGATGACATCATGGCGGCGCTAGCACAGCAGAGCGCTGCACACACAAACAATGCCTCTGTCCCCACGTAAAATAGAGTTCTTGTCCTCTCCTGGCGGACCCCCCTGTCCATTGTGCACGCCAACATTGTCCTTCTGTGTGTGTCCCCCCCCCCGCAGCCACCGCCGGCTTCCCGCTGGGCACCCCCCAGTGCCCCCGCATCATCACCGGCCCCACGCCCGTCCTGCCGCCCGCCTTGCGCAACCCGGCCCCGGTGACCACGCCCACCCTCATGCCCCTGATTCGCCAGATCCAGAGCTCCGCCCTGGTGCCGGGCGGCAACCCGCACCCGGCGCTGCTGCAGCAGGGACCCGAGTCGGGGATCATCTACGCGCCCTACGAGTACCCCTACACCCTCACGCCCTCCATATTGGAATACCCCATCGACTCCACCGGAGTATTAGGTAAATACTCGCAACACTCCATCACCTTCCTACATGGACAATGGGTGTATTAGGAGACCTGGATACTTGACTCCAGTCCACTTGATGCCATGTGCAAACCCCAAAAGCAGTGAAGTTGTCACGTTGTGTAAATGGTCAATAAAAACAATGATTTGCCAATCCTTTTCAACTTATATTCAATTGAATAGACTGCAAAGACAAGATTTTTCGCTGTTGTAACACGTGGCTTGGCATCGTCTTGCTGGAATAAGCAGGGGCGTCCATGATCACGTTGCATGGATGGCAACATATGTTGCTCCAAAACCTGTGTGTACCTTTCAGCATTAACGGCGCCTTCACAGATGTGTAAGTTACCCATGTCTTGGGCACTAATACACCCCCATACCATCACACATGCTGGCTTTTCCACTTTGCGCCTATAAACAGTCCTCTTTGACGTCCACAGTTTCCAAAAACAATTTGAAATGTGGACTCGTCAGGCCACAGAACACTTTCCCACTTTGCATCAGTCCATCTTAGATGAGCTCGGGCCCAGCGAAGCCGGGGGCGTTTCTGGGTGTTGTTGATAAAATGGCTTTGGCTTTGCATAGAGTTTTAACTTGCACTTACAGATGACAGTGGTTTTCTGAAGTGTTCCTGAGCCCGTGTGGTGATATCCTTTACACACTGATGTCGCTTTTTGATGCAGTACCGCCTGAGGGATCGAAGGTCCGTAATATCATTGCTTACGTGCGGGGAGTTCTCCAGATTCTCTGAACCTTTTGATGATATTACGGAGCGTAGATGGTGAAATCCCTAAATTCCTTGCAATAGCTGCTTGAAAACTGTTGTTCTTAAACAATTAGCTCACGCAAATGTTGACAAAGTGGTGAGCCTCGCCCCGTCCTTGTTTGTGAACGACTGAGCATTTCATGGAAGCTGCTTTTACACCCAATCATGGCACCCACCTGTTCCCAACTAGCCTGTTCCCCTGTGGGATGTTCCAAATAAATGTTTGACGAGCATTCCTCAACTTTCTCAGTCTTTTTTGCCACTTGTGGCAGCTTTTTTTTCCACACATGTTGCAGGCATCAAATTTCAAATGAGCAAATATTTGGCGAAAAAATAACAAAGTTTGCCAGTTGGAACGTGGAATATCTTGTCTTTGCAGTCTATTCAATTGAATACAAGTTGAAAAGGATTAGCAAATCATTGTATTCTGTTTTTATTTACCATTTACACAACGTGACAGCTTCACCGGTTTTGGGGTTTGTATTCTCAAATTGGGAGAGCGCCACACTTTGAATAAACAAAAAAAAGGACTCACGCTGTACTTGCCCGTTAATATGACACCCGACACCACCATGTGTCTTTACCACCCAGACATGGCATCTGTAAAGCTGCTGCGAGCGTAGCTTTGTTGGCGGAGTGTATTTATCCAGCTCTCGTAATGCATCCCGCCACATGTAGCGCTGCATGCTGAGGCTCATCGTTGGGCTAATAGTCCCTTCGTCCTGTGTTTTCGCAGGTATGGCTTTCCCAACCAAAGGCTAAGCGATTAGCTATCCATCTTAGCACACACGGACTGGCTTGCAGAGACCCCCCCTTCCTCAACCCCCGCCCCTAGAACCGACACCCTCCCTCCCCCCCCCACCAGACCCCTTTCTCTCGCCGAGCAAAAACGCTCAAAGCTCGCTCGCTCTTTAGGACGACAGATTATTGGCGCTAGAGTAACGCGTGCGCCGGCTTCCGTTTCGTCGTATTAGCGTGGTGGTGTGACGCCTTCATTAACCCCCTTTTTGTTTTCTCGATTTTAACATTTTGAAATAGCTCCGCTTGTAATTTTAACACGTTTTTTCCCCAGAGTCGACCTGTAGATGTTCTAGCGCCGCAGTTTGTGATTTAATATATGTTACGAGTTTTGATTCCAGTGCCTCAGAGTGACGTTGCCAAGCTTTTAGTGATGCTTTTTTTTTTCTACACACACACACACACACACGCACAAATAATTAATAGAAGCTAGTAGGGGTGTGACTCCTTTCTGGGGGGATGATTCGATTAAGAATCGATTCTCGATTCAACACGATTCTTTCGATTCAAACCGATTCTCTCTGTAAAATATTTCATAATGAAGCTTTTTCCAAACATGTCACATGTTAGAAAAGCGCCTTCTGGTTACATGGAGAAAGCCTCAAAACGTCTCTTTAAAAATGTATTCTATTAAAATCTTGTTTTCTTTTTTTTCCATAATTAATAATTTTCAATAATCGCTTCAAAAAAATGTGTTAACTTTTTTTCCATAATTAATCATTTTCAATAATCGATTTTTTACAATTTAAAACTTTTTTCCCACTTAATTAATAATGTTCAATAATCGAAAAAAAAGTTGTAATTTTTTTAATCGTTTATTGTGAGTTAAAAAAAATGTTTACCTTTTTTTTGTGTACCTTTTTTATGTGTTTATCGACTGAAGAAAATGTTTAAAACATTTTTTCAATAATCGATTTTTTTTACAATTTCTAAAGTTTCACCTTTTTTTCCTTAATCAATAATGTTCGATAATCTAATTTTTTAAATCGATTATTGAAAAGGGTTTTTAAAATGTTTTTTTTCTTTTTCCCCCCCCAAAATAGTGATTTTCAATAATTGAAAAACATTTTTTATATTTTTTTAAAATCCGATTATTGAAAATTATTAATTACATGAAAACAACATTTAAACTTTTTTTTTTAAATCAATTATTTAAAATTATTCATTAAGGCAAAAAAAATTAAAAACAATTTTTGTTGTTTTGTTTTTAAAACAAAAAAAAAAGGATTACACGTTTTTAAGCCATTCATATTCAATTCATAATTTTCATTTATCGACTGAAGAAAAAATAAATAACAATTGTATTTTTTTCAATAATCGATTTATTTTGCAATTTAAAACTTTTTAAATTTTTTTCCTTTAATTAATAATGTTCAATAATTGAAAAAAAAAGTTGTAATTGTTTAAATCGATTATGAAATTTAAAAAATTTATGTTTTAATTTTTTTTCTTTTTGTTCCCAAAATTTATCATTTTCAATAATCGATTTTTTTTGTAAATTTTTTTAAAAATCCGATTATTTAAAATGTTTATGGGAAAACAATTTGTTTTTTTGTTTGTTTTTTTTATTAAAAAAACTATTTTTAAGACACGTTTTTAAGCCTTACATATTCAATTCATAATTTTCATTTATTGACTGAAGAAAAAAAAATGTTTTTAATTTTTTTCAATAATCGATTTTTTTTAAATGTTAAACTTTTTTAATTTTTTTTCCCTTAATTAATAATGTTTAATAATTGAAAAAAAGTTGTAATTGTTTAAATCGATTATTGATTTTTTTTTTTAAATGTCGAATTTTTTATTTTTTATTTGTTAAAATCCGATGATTGAAAGTTATTAATTATATGAAAATAAAATTATAAAATTATTAATTATGGGAAAAAATGTAAAAACGAAAAAAATATGTGGTTTTTTTTTTGTTTTGTTTTTATAAAAATAAAAATGTAAGTCGTTTTTAAGCCATTCATATTCAATTCATAATTTTCATTTATCGACTGAATTAAAAAAAAAGTTTAGCTTTTTTTTTGTGTGAAAATTATTAATCATATAAAAAAAAGTTTATTTTTTTAAAATCAATTATTGAAAATGATTATCTATGGAAAAAAATAGAAAAACTAAAAAAAAAGTTTTTATTTTTTTTAAATTTTGGATATAAATCCATTTTTAAGACACGTTTTTAAGCCGTTCATATTCAATTGATAATTTCCATCCATAGCCTGAAAAAAAAAATATATTTTTTGTTTTTTTGATTATTGAAAATTATGAATTGATTTAGAATCGGGATGAATAAGAATCGTGACTCGGATGTGAATCCATGTTTTGTGCACCCGGAAAAGCTTGCGGTTTGAATTAATATTTTCTCCAGAGAACAGAAGACCACAACACAACACCATTCTGTCCTCTTTGGAAGCGTTGATGTTTGACTTTACCTTTAACCATCGGCCCCCCCCCCCTCCCACGCCCCCTCCCCAACCCCGCCCCCACACCCCCGCAGCCACAGTTTTGTGCACGTTTTGCTCGTGGCCCTCAGCGATGTTGGCGCCAAAATGGCTCTGGACTGTGTGATGTGTTTTTCTGATGAGTAACCTTCTGTGTTCTGTTTTGGCAACGTCGTGGCGCCGTTAGCAGGTGCCATGACCACTAAGGTACGCCGCCACGACAAGAGAATCCATCCTTACCAAAGGGTAGTGACCACAGACAGAGGTTAGTTAGATCGCCAGCCACTTTATGTGTACGTGTGTGTGTGTGTGTGTGTGTGCGTGTGTGTACGTGTGTGTGTGTACGTGTGCGTGCGTGCATGCAAAACAAGGGACCAGTTTACGTGCGTCGACACGACACGCCGAAATATCCGTAACGTGCTCGGCGTAAAATGTGAAATCAGTGTTTTGTTGCAGTAAAAGCGAAGTTAGAGGGGGACTCGCTCTTTTGGAATGTTGCTGATCATTCACAATCCTTTATGTAAGACAAGAACACATATAAAAGGCATTCTAAGTCATAAATAATCCTTAGCAAGAGTCAGCTTACAATAGAGCCAGTGGGATTGGCTCTATTCCGCCTATAAAGCGCTTCAAAAAACATCCAAATGGTACGTCCATGGTAACAGTTTTACTGCGATTATTTTTTGTGATTAACAACCCTAATTTTTGAGCCTGAAGATAAGGAGGATGATCTACAAATTTTAGAAGTTGAGTGATAAACAGATCCAGCAAGAAAGCAGTGTTGCTCATGCATGTTATTTATTAGCACAAAACTTGGTTAGGTTTACTGCGATCATTTTTTGTGATTATAACATGCGTTAGCCCTAATTTTTGAGCCTGAACATAAGGAGGATGATCTCCGAATTTTAGAAGTTGAACGATAGACAAATCCAGGAGGAAGCAGTGTTGCTCATACATGTCATTTATTTGCACAAACCTTAGTAACAGTTCTACTGCAATCATGTTTTGTGATTATTCGCATGAGTTAACGGCCCTAATTTTTGAGCCTGAACATAAGGAGGATGAGCTCAGAATTTTAGAAGTTGAGCGATAAACAGATCCGGCAAGAAGCAGTGTTGCTCATACATGTCGTTTATTTGCACAAAACTTGGTAACAGTTTTACTGCAATCATTTTTTGTGATTAATCACTTGAGTAAACAGCCCTAATTTTTGAGCCTGAACATAAGGAGGATGATCTACAAATGTTAAAAGTTGAGTGATAAACAGATCCAGCAAGAAGCAGTGTTACTCATGCATGTCATTTATTTGCACAAAACTTGGTTAGTTTTACTGCGATCATTTTTTGTGATTATAACATGCGTTAGCCCTAATTTTTGAGCCTGAACATAAGGAGGATGATCTCCGAATTTTAGAAGTTGAACGATAAATAGATCCAGCAAGAAGCAGTGTTGCTCATGCATGTCATTTATTTGCACAAAACTTGGTTAGTTTTACTGCGATCATTTTTTGTGATTCTTCGCATGAGTTAACGGCCCTAAATTTTGAGCCTGAACATAAGGAGGATGAGCTCAGAATTTTAGAAGTTGAGCGATAAACAGATCCGGCAAGAAGCAGTGTTGCTCATGCATGTCATTTATTTGCACAAAACTTGGTAACAGTTCTACTGCGATCATTTTTTGTGATTATAACATGCGTTAGCCCTAATTTTTGAGCCTGAACATAAGGAGGATGATCTCCGAATTTTAGAAGTTGAACGATAAATAGATCCAGCAAGAAGCAGTGTTGCTCATGCATGTCATTTATTTGCACAAAACTTGGTAACAGTTCTACTGCGATCATTTTTTGTGATTAAAACATGCGTTAGCCCTAATTTTTGAGCCTGAACATAAGGAGGATGATCTCCGAATTTTAGAAGTTGAACGATAGACAAATCCAGGAGGAAGCAGTGTTGCTCATACATGTCATTTATTTGCACAAACCTTAGTAACAGTTCTACTGCAATCATGTTTTGTGATTATTCGCATGAGTTAACGGCCCTAAATTTTGAGCCTGAACATAAGGAGGATGAGCTCAGAATTTTAGAAGTTGAGCGATAAACAGATCCGGCAAGAAGCAGTGTTGCTCATACATGTCGTTTATTTGCACAAAACTTGGTAACAGTTTTACTGCAATTATTTTTTGTGATTAATCACTCGAGTAAACAGCCGTAATTTTTGAGCCTGAACATAAGGAGGATGATCTCCGGATTTTAGAAGTTGAGCGATAAATAGATCCAGCAGAAAGCAGTGTTGCTCATCCATGTCATTTATTTGTACAAAACTTGGTTAGTTTTACTGCGATAATTTTTTGTGATTATTCGCATGAGTTAACGGCCCTAATTTTTGAGCCTGAACATAAGGAGGATGATTTACAAATTTTAGAAGTTGAGTGATAAACAGATCCAGCAAGAAGCAGTGTTGCTCATGCATGTCATTTATTAGCACAAAACTTGGTAACAGTTTTACTGCAATCATTTTTTGTGATTAATCACTTGAGTAAACAGCCCTAATTTTTGAGCCTGAACATAAGGAGGATGATCTACAAATTTTATAAGTTGAGGGATAAACAGATCCAGCAAGAAGCAGTGTTGCTCATGCATGTCATTTATTTGCACAAAACTTGGTTAGTTTTACTGCGTTCATTTTTTGTGATTATAACATGCGTTAGCCCTAATTTTTGAGCCTGAACATAAGGAGGATGATCTCCAAATTTTAGAAGTTGAACGATAAATAGATCCAGCAAGAAGCAGTGTTGCTCATGCATGTCATTTATTTGCACAAAACTTGGTTAGTTTTACTGCGTTCATTTTTTGTGATTATAACATGCGTTAGCCCTAATTTTTGAGCCTGAACATAAGGAGGATGATCTCCAAATTTTAGAAGTTGAACGATAAATAGATCCAGCAAGAAAGCAGTGTTGCTCATGCATGTCATTTATTTGCACAAAACTTGGTTAGTTTTACTGCGATCATTTTTTGTGATTCTTCGCATGAGTTAACGGCCCTAAATTTTGAGCCTGAACATAAGGAGGATGAGCTCCGAATTTTAGAAGTTGAGCGATAAACAGATCCAGCAAGAAGCAGTGTTGCTCAGTGCTAAACGAGATATACAAACTACGAACATAATAAAACAATCACTTACTGCACAATGTCTGCTCTCACTGCTATGCCGACTGATGTCCCGTTTAGATGAGGAATTAATCATAATCCTGACAAGAGTGTTGAGAAAAAAAAAGTGCCGCATAGGTGAAGTAAAACAACAATACAACTAAAACAACAGGGGCAACATCATAAAAAAGGATACAAAGTGGATTAAAAATGATACTTAAAAGGTGCATTTACTAAAAGCTTTACTAAAAAGAGAAGTTCTCTAATGTTTCTTAAAAGTTTCAACACGGTCAAGATCACGGAGGGACTGGTGCAAGTTGTTCCAGAGTCTGGGAGCTGTAGTCTGGAATGCCAGGTCTCCACGGGGTTTTAAAACAAGTTTTGGGGATCTTTAGAAGACCCTGGCCTGAAGACCGGAGTAGGGACATAACAAGTCAGTGATGCACTGAGGGGGCCCCACCATACAACACACGGAATGTCAGGACTAAAATCTGAAACTCAATGCGGGATTGAACTGGAAGCCAATGAAAACTGCTAGTCCGTCTGCGTTAGCACTTGTAATAACAAAATCGTTAATACTTGGTTAATATTCAAGTAACGATATGTAAATGGGGTATTATTGGCGGTTTTTGGATGTTTTTTTTTTAGAGGGTGCTCTCATTAGCTGCATTGTTAGCCACCTCTTACTAGCCATATTTTTACGACTTGGCCACAGGTGTATCAAATCAAGCACTTAGGCATGGAGACTGTTTCTACTACATAAATATTCCACAGTCAACTGTCGGCTTTATTATAAGAAAATGGAAGAGTTTGGGAACAACAGCAACTCAGCCACCAAGTGGTAGGCCACGTAAACTGACAGAGGGGTCAGCGGATGAATTATGGTGTGGGGTTGTTTTTCAGGAGTTAGCCTTGGCCCTTTAGTTCCAGTGAAAGGAACTTTGAATGCTCCAGGATACCAACAAAATTTTGGACAATTCCATGCTCCCAACTTTGTGGGAACAGTTTGGAGCGAGCCCCTTCTTCTTCCAACATGACTGTGCACCAGTGCACAAAGCAAGGTCCATTAAGACATGGGCGACAGAGTCTGGTGTAGGTAAACTTGACTGGCCTGCACAGAGTCCTGACCTGAACCCCGATAGAACACCTTTTGGGATGAATTAGAACGGAGACTGAAGAGCCAGGCCTTCTCCGCCAACATCAGTGTGTGACCTCACCAAAGACTTTCTGCACAGTCGGTTGCTACAGAGCTCCAAACTCCATGTGGCCTTCCAATTAGCCCACGTACAGTACGGAGAGAGCTCCATGGAATGGGTTTCCATTAGAGATGTCCGATAATGTCGGCCTGCCGATATTATCGGCCGATATATGCGTTAAAATGTAATATCGGAAATTATCGGTATCGTTTTTTTTATTATTGGTATCGTTTTTTTTTTGTTTTTTTTGTTTTTTTTAAATTAAATCAACATAAAAAACACAAGATACACTTACAATTAGTGCACCAACCCAAAAAACCTCCCTCCCCCATTTACACTCATTCACACAAAAGGGTTGTTTCTTTCTGTTATTAATATTCTGGTTCCTACATTATATATCAATATATATCAATACAGTCTGCAAGGGATACAGTCCGTAAGCACACATGATTGTGCGTGCTGCTGGTCCACTAATAGTACTAACCTTTAACAGTTAATTTTACTCATTTTCATTCATTACTAGTTTCTATGTAACTGTTTTTATATTGTTGTACTTTCTTTTTTATCCAAGAATTTTTTTTAAATTTATTTATCTTATTTTACAAATTTTTTTAAAAAGTACCTTATCTTTACCATACCTGGTTGTCCAAATTAGGCATAATAATGTGTTAATTCCACGACTGCATATATCGGTTGATATCGGTATCGGTTGATATCGGTATCGTTTTTTTATTATCGGTATCGTTTTTTTTTTTAGTTTTTTTTTTTAATTAAATCAACATAAAAAACACAAGATACACTTACAATTAGTGCACCAACCCAAAAAACCTCCCTCCCCCCATTTACACTCATTCACACAAAAGGGTTGTTTCTTTCTGTTATTAATATTCTGGTTCCTACATTATATATCAATATAGATCAATACAGTCTGCAAGGGATACAGTCCGTAAGCACACATGATTGTGCGTGCTGCTGCTCCACTAATAGTACTAACCTTTAACAGTTAATTTTACTCATTTTCATTCATTACTAGTTTCTATGTAACTGTTTTTATATTGTTGTACTTTCTTTTTTATCCAAGAAATTTTTTTTAATTTATTTATCTTATTTTACTAATTTTTTAAAAAAGTTCCTTATCTTCACCATACCTGGTTGTCCAAATTAGGCATACTAATGTGTTAATTCCACGACTGCATATATCGGTTGATATCGGTATCGGTTGATATCGGTATCGTTTTTTTTAATTATAGGTATCGTTTTTTTTTTGTTTTTTTTTGTTTTTTTATTAAATCAACATAAAAAACCCAAGATACACTTACAATTAGTGCACCAACCCAAAAAACCTCCCTCCCCCCATTTACACTCATTCACACAAAAGGGTTGTTTCTTTCTGTTATCAATATTCTGGTTCCTACATTATATATCAATATATATCAATACAGTCTGCAAGGGATACAGTCCGTAAGCACACATGATTGTGCGGGCTGCTGGTCCACTAATAGTACTAACCTTTAACAGTTAATTTTACTCATTTTCATTCATTACTAGTTTCTATGTAACTGTTTTTATATTGTTTTACTTTCTTTTTTATTCAAGAAAATGTTTTTAATTTATTTATCTTATTTTATTTGATTCATTTTTTTAAAAAGTACCTTATCTTCACCATACATGGTTGTCCAAATTAGGCATAATAATGTGTTAATTCCACGACTGTATATATCGGTTGATATCGGTATCGGTTGATATCGGTATCGGTAATTAAAGAGTTGGACAATATCGGAATATCGGATATCGGCAAAAAGCCATTATCGGACATCTCTAGTTTCCATGGCCGAGCAGATGCATCTAAGCCATGCATCACCAAGTCCAATGCAAAGCGTGGGATGCAGTGGTGTAACGCAGTGGTCCCCAACCACCAGGCCGCGGCCCGGTACCGGTCTGTGGACCGATTGGTACCGGGTCGCGGCCGCACAAGAAATTAACACTTTTTTTTTTTTTTTTTTTTTTTAATTAAATCAACATAAAAAACACAATGTATACATTATATATCAATATAAATCAATACAGTCTGCAGGGATACAGTCCGTAAGCACACATAATTGTATTTCTTTATGACAAAAAAAAAATTAAAAAAATGTAATACCCCCGTCCCCTTCCCACCCCGGTCCGTGGGACAAATTTTCAAGTACAAAAATGTTGGGGACCACTGGTGTAACGCACGTCGCCACTGGACTCTAGAGCCCATAAAGACATGGATGACAGAGTCTGATGTAGGTCAACTTGACTGGCCTGCACAGAGTCCTGACCTGAACTCCGATAGAACACCTTTGGAATGAATTAGAACGGAGACTAACGAGCCAGGCCTTCTCCACCAACATCTCACCAATGCGTTTTTTTGGGAAGAATGGTGGAAAATTCCTATAAACACACTCCGCAACCTTGCGGACGGCCTTCCCGGAAGAGTTGAAGCTCGAATAGCTGCAAAAGGTCATCATAATGAACCCACCCTATGGGTTAGGAATGGGATGGCACTTCAAGTTCATACGTGAGTCAATATAGTGTAGGTGTCTCACATAGGGATTGTGAATGATAAGCAACAAAAATAATAATAATGTAGATTCCCTCGCGAAGGAGCGCGCAAAGGGAGGGGGCGGGGCTTATCTCCACTCGTTAGATAAACCCGGGCGGCTGCTCTCATGTGACTCCGGTCCTTGTGACTCCTAGACTAGGGAGTCCTCACCTCTCCTCCCCTTCGCCTCGCTCATTTTTTTAAATTTTTTTTTATTTGTTGTTGTTTATCTGCACGGGGGGCTTTTATTTATGTCCATTCCACTCGTTCTTAACTCCTCGTCTTGTGCCCGATGACGACGCGCCACTTAAAAAAAACAACCCCATTGAAGTACTCCTACTACTAAATAACTACTGAAGTCTGTGTTACTTTTCTATGAAATACTGTTGTTTGTGGTCTTATCAGTCGCCCACTGGACTTTATCATTGGGACTGTTTACATCTTTCATATATTTCCTAGCCAGAGTGGTGCTGTTGCCATGTATTTAGCTGCAAAAAAGAAAAGACATTTGTATATAGGGATTTTAAGGACGCTTATATGAAGCTAATGGAACAAAATCGCCTGAAAAGTATTTGTAGTGTTTTTTTTCTTTCTTCGTTTAGTTTGTACATTTTTATTTTTACCATATGCTTTTTATAGATGAAGTGTTCTCCATGTTTAAAACTTCCGACTATACTTTATTCCGAGTGTGTAGCTCCTACTGTTCCCGGAAGGTGAACGCGGTGTTGTTTTTTGCTCTTTTGTGTGTTGCTGTGTGATGTTGTTGTTGTTTCTCTCTCTTTTTTTTTGTTTGTTGTTGTTGTTGTTGTTGTTTTTGTTTTGAAAGATGAGGTGACCTTCTCAATGCACAGGCCTCGTGACTGTTTTATGCAATAGAAAATGGATTAGCTAGATGCTATATTGTATGTGTGCGAGCAGTGGTGCTCCTGTTTGTACATGATGGACACGGAAACACTAAAAAGGCAATAAAGACGACTATTGAGGAAAAAAAAAGGAGAAAAAAAAAACATCTTCCAAAGACAACCTAAGGACTCGAAATTCCTCTATTTAGATTATTTATTATGAATTTTTCTTCTTCTAAAAAAACAACATACAAATCACCATCTTTTAACCTCTCATCGCTGTCTCTTACGGTGCCTCTCTGCTCACAGTAGTCATCTAATGTGTAGCCATGATCAATAATCAATATGTTGCTGCTAAAAAAAAACAAAAAAAACAAAGTAGGAGGTCCACAGCAGGCACAAGACTGTAAACAACTTGTTGAATTAGGTCCGGAAGTTGAGCAACTCAACCATAACGTTGAAAAAACATGCTTTTTTTAATGACATTTAATCAATGTTGGGTTCTGACGTTGATTTTACCGTTGAATTTTGGTCATTTCCCAACCAATGTCCTACAACTCAAATATAACGTTGAAAAAAACATGATTTTTGATGACATTTAATCAATGTTGGGTTCTGACGTTGATCTGACCATTGAAAGTTGGTCATTTCCCCAACCAAAACAAATACAACGTTGAAACAACATTCTTTTTCACGACATTTAATCAATGTTAGGTTTTAACGTTGATTTGACCATTGAATTTTTGTCATTTCCTAACCAATATTCTACAACACAAATACAACGTTGGAACAACATGCTTTTTGACGACATTTAATCAATGTTAGGTTCTAACGTTGATTTGACCATTGAATTTTGGTAATTTCCCAACCAATATCCTTTAACTCAAACGTAACGTTGAAACAACATGCTTTTTGATGATGTTTAATCAATGTTGGGTTGTGACGTTGATTCGATCATTGAATTTTGGTCATTTCCCAACCAATGTTCTACAACTCAAACGTAACGTTGAAACAACATGCTTTTTTTAATGACGTTTAATCAATGTTGGGTTTTGACATTGATTTGACCATTGAAAGTTGGTCATTTCCCAACCAAAACAAATACGACATTTAATCAATGTTGGGTTCTAACGTTGATTTGACCATTGGATTTTGGTCATTTCCCAACCAATATTCTACAACTCAAACATAACGTTGAAAAAACATGCTTTCTGATGACGTCTATTCAATGTTGGGTTCTGACGTTGATTCGACCATTGAAATTTAGTCATTTCCCAACCAACAACGTGGATCCAACGTTAGACACCAACCTTGTCTCAATTTACAAATACAACTATTTTTGCAAGGTTGTTTCAGGGTCCGTTTTAAAGGACATGTACGTAAAAACAACGTTGTATCAATGTCTTGTGCCTGCTGGGTCAGAGGTCTTGCTTAGGGCTGCACGATTTGAAGAAAAACGGCAATGAGATTTTTCTCCCCAACAATTGCGATTGGATTTGCCATTTATTTCCAAACACACATAAAAATGCATAAAACTGCGGAAATAACGAGTGAAGGAAGACATGTTAGTTTTTGACCGGCAATCAACATGTTCTGGTCTCAAGGTGCAGTCATTTACGTTCAAAAGTATTTGGCTTTAGACAGACAGACCTTTGTCTACATGATGCTCTTAAACTGGAAAAAATAATAGAAATCAATAAAAACTATACAGGGAGGTTATTTTTCTAATTTTGCTGGATGATATTTTGTCCCACAAATTATTGCCATTAAATTGTCAGCATTATTTTGTGACCAAATAAGCACTAATGTACTCATAATATATAATAATAGATAGGAGAGTGAATCTTTGGGTGTCGAACGATTCAATCCGGTTCCTGCGGTGAGGATTTGATTCAGAATCGGTTCTTCATTCAAACAGACTCTTGCAATGTATTATTTTGTGTAATAATTATAATGAAACTTTTTTAACCTATTTAAAATAGATTATTCTAAAAAAAGAAGAATTTTTTTTTAACATGTTTAATTGTAAATCCAATAAACAAATGTTAAAAAAATTAAAGACTCTTATTTAAAATCTATTCATCCACCCATCCATTTTCTACCGCTTGTCCCTTTCGGGGTCGCGGCTTATTTAAAATATTTTTATTAATTTTTAAAAATGTTAACCGATTTTTGAACATTATGAATGGATTTAAAATCGGGATCCAATAAACAAATGTTAAAAAAATTAAAGATTCTTATTAAAAATCCATCCATTTTCTACTGCTTGTTCCTTTCAGAGTCGCGGCTTGTTTAAAATATTTTTTTTATTAATTTATGAATTTATTATTGGCCTAAAATCGTTTTTTTTTTTGTTTCTTGTTTTTTTAAATAGATTCTTATAAAAAAAATATTTTTAAAAGCAATAAAAAAATTAAAGATTTTTATTTAAAATCTATCCATTTTCTACTGCTCGTCCCTTTCGGGGTCACAGCTTGTTTACAATATTTTTATTAATTTATAAAATTTTGTATCGATTTTTGAACATTATGAATGGATTTAGAATCGGGATCCAATAAACAAATGTTAAAAAAATGAAAGATTCTTATTTAAAATCCATCCATTTTCTACCGCTTGTCCCTTTCAAGGTCGCGGATTATTTAAAATATTTTTATCAATTTATTAAATTTTTTAATACATTTTTTCTTGGGGTCGCGGCTTGTTTAAAATATTTTTATTAATTTATTACTTTTTTATTGGCCTAAAATCGTTTTTTTGTTTTTTTTAAAATAGATTCTTATAAAAATTTTTTTTTAAAAACCAATAAAAAATGTTTAAAAAAAATTAAAGATTGTTATTTAAAATCCATCCATTTTCTACCGCTTGTCCCTTTCGGGGTCGCGGCCTGTTTAAAATATTTGTATTAATTTATAAAAAAAATTACCGATTTTTGAACATTATGAATGGATTTAGAATCGGGATGAATAAAAAATTAAAATATGATACTATTTTTTGTGCACGCCTAATAATGCAATAACCATTCAAAAGGCTATAAACTTATTTCCTATTACTGTAGAATTGTTTACCATTGTACTGTAATTGGAAGGTAAATAACTTTTAATTATCCTAAATAAACAAAAAAAATCTTTGGGTGTCGAACGATTCAATCCGATTCATGCGGTGATGATTTGATTCAGAATCGGTTCTCCATTCAAACCGACTCTTGCAATGTATTATTTGGTGTAATAATTCTAATGAAACTTTTTTTAAACAGCTTAAAGGTTAGAAAAGCTTCATGTGGTTGCATGGAGATGGCTTAAAATCTTTTTTTTTGTGTTTTTTTTAAATAGATTCTTTTAAAAAAAAAGAAAAAATTGTATAATAATTGTATTTCTGGACTGTATATGTCAACAATCCAATAAACAAATGTTAAAATTTTTTAAGATTCTTATTTAAAATCCATCCATCTTCTACCGCTTGTCCCTTTTGGGGTCGCGGCTTATTTAAAATATTTTTATCAATTTATTACATTTTTTATCGATTTTTGAACATTATGAATGGATTTAGAATCGTTTTTTAAAAATGTTTTTCTTAATTTTTTTAAATAGATTCTTAAAAAAAAAAAAAAGTATAATAATTGTATTTGTGGACTTTATATGTCAACAATCCAATAAACAAATGTTAAAAAAATTAAAAATTCTTATTTAGAATCCGTCCATTTTCTACCGCTTGTCCCTTTCGGGGTCGCGGCTTATTTAAAATATTTTCATTAATTTATTACATTTTTAATCGATTTTTGAACATTATGAATGGATTTAGAATCGTTTTTTAAAAATATATATATATTTTTTTTTTAAATAGAATCTTATAAAAAAAAGAAAACATTTTATAATAATTGTATTTCTGGACGTTATATGTCAACAATCCAATAAACAAATGTTAAAAAAAATTTAAGATTCTTATTTAAAATCCATCCATTTTCAACCGCTTGTCCCTTTCGGGGTCGCGGCTTATTTAAAATATTTTTATCAATTTATTAAAATTTTTATCGATTTTTGAACATTATGAATGGATTTAGAATCATTTTTTAAAAATCTTTTTTTTTTTTTTTTTAAATAGATTCTTATAAAAAAAAGAAAAAATTGTATGATAATTGTATTTCTGGACTGTATATGTCAACAATCCAATAAACAAATGTTAAAAAAAATTAAAGATTCTTATTTAAAATCCATCCATTTTCTACCGCTTGTCCCTTTCGGGGTCGCGGCTTATTTAAAATATTTTTATCAATTTATTACATTTTTTATCGATTTTTGAACATTATGAATGTATTTAGAATCGTTTTTAAAAATATATATATATATTTTTTTTTAAATAGATTCTTATAAAAAAAAATGAAAAAATTGTATGATAATTGTATTTCTGGACTGTATATGTCAACAATCCAATAAACAAATGTTAAAAAAATTAAAGATTCTTATTTAAAATCCATCCATTTTCTACCGCTTGTCCCTTTCGGGGTCGTGGCTTATTTAAAATATTTTCATTAATTTATTACATTTTTAATTGATTTTTGAACATTATGAATGGATTTAGAATCGGGATGAATAAAAAATAAAAATACGATACTATTTTTAGTGCACGCCTAATAATGCAATAACCATTTAAAAGGCTATTAACGTATAAAATGTAATATAATAAATACATATATATATATATAGAATAAATAAAATATGTAAAATATATTTCCCATTACTGTAGAATTGTTTACCATTGTACTGTAATTGGAATGTAAATCACTTTTAATTAACTTAAATAAACCAAAAAAATATATAATTTCTGTAAGCAAAAAATTAACTTAAATAAACATTGAACATCTTTTTTTCGCCCTGTTGGAAAAACTAGATCGGGTTATCTTTTTTTTTTTTTTTTCTGTCCGTGTTGATGGGCTCGTATTGCCCATCTGGTTTTGAAGCCGAAATACGTCACATTTTGTCTTCGTGTTTGTATTTTTTTTTTCTCTTCATTTTTGTTACTTTGCAGAACTTCTCGCTGGCCAGTCACCGGTGAATGACTGAAAAGAGGGCTCACTGCGTTCAGTAAATTTTTACTGTTAAAGCCATGCACGGAGTGAGACCTCTTTCTCCTTCTGTGACGCGAGCGGCGGAAGAAAACAAACACATTCATCGACGGGAAACGTCATTTTCATTCGATTGATCCCCTTATTCAAAATACATCCATTTTCTACCGCTTGTCCCTTTCGGGGTCGCGGCTTATTTAAAATATTTTTATTAATTCATAAAAATTTTCATTGATTTTTGAACATTATGAATGGAGTTAGAGGACCGTTCTGATTGGCCAACGTGTCTGTCACTCAAAAAAACAACAACAAAAAAACCTCCACCTTTTTTGCAGTTTGGTAATGGCACTATTGAGAAAGGAATGGTGCAGCCCTAACACCCCCCCTCATGAAACCATGCCGTCTCCTCCGTGGTTTCACCGCCTCATCCTCAGGACGTAGCATGAGTGCTAGCCACAGAATCTGCCTTGTTGTCATCCTGACGCCACTTAGCTGACACTAATCTCTCTTCTATCTTTCTGTTGTTGTTGTTTTCTTCCTTTTCACGTCCCCCCTTCTGTGTTTGCCCTCTTTTTTTTTTTTTTTTTTTGTCTCCTCGTCCGTCTCGTCCGTGTCCGTCTAACTCTAGCTGCCACGGCGACTAACCCATGACCCCACCCACCCCCCACCCCCACCCCTTGACCTTCTGACCTTTCCACCCATTGATGACCCCGCCCATCTCCGCACTGCTGGCGCGCTCATTGGCCAGGCGCCCCCCTTCCCCTTCCCCTCCTCCACCTTACCCCCCCCCCAGAGGCCGGCGCCGGGAGCGACCCGACTGCTTCTGTCTAACCAGCGGACGGCGGCGGCCATGGCGCCCGTAACCCGGCGGGGACCGCGCCCATCGACCTTTAGCCGACGTGCCTTCCTCTCACATTGTACTCACAGCAGGGGGGGGCTGAGTCCACCAGCAATAATTACTACTAAAGACTACTGAAGATGCTAATTGTACTCATCCTGCACAGAAAGAGAGGTGCGCATTCTACTTCAGCTCAACAATCTCCGCATATATTTACATATTCAATTAACCACCTCGTTAACGCGGCTCCACACCCAAATGCAACCCATCTCTGCAAAAAAAATTTGACAATCGAAATTGTCCCTGGGCAGCGTTTAAACCAGGCCTGCCTGGGCTATTATTTTGCCACGGGGGGATAAATTTAGAGAAAAAAAATGAGTCTGGGGACCGGTATATCTGATTTTTAGGAACAAAAACCTCGCAATATTGTCTGATTGAAAGCTGAAAAGGTTTTGACAGACCGCCTTAAAAAAACGAAATGGAATTTTACATTACTATGAACGATAAAACACTGAAAATTGACAACATATGAATGAAAATTCCACAAACACAGCAAAATATGAACGCAAAGGGTAAAAATCTATTTTAAATAACTACTGCTCAAAAAATAATAAAAAAACTTATAGCTGACAGATAAGTCTGGAGTTGATCTAGAGCAGGCCTGGGCTATTATTTTGCCACGGGGGGACAAATTTAGAGGAAAAAAATGAGTCTAGGGGCCGGTATATCTGATTTTTAGGAACAAAATCTCGCAATATTGTCTGATTGAAAGCTAAAAAGGTTATGACAGACCACCTTAAAAAAAACGGAATGGAACTTTACATTACTATGAACGATAAAACACTGAAAATTGACAACATATGAATGAAAATTCCACAAACACAGCAAAATATGAACGCAAAGGGTAAAAATCTATTTTAAATAACTACTGTCATTGCTCAAAAAATAATAAAAAAAACTTATAGCTGACAGATATGTCTGGAGTTGATCTAGAGCAGGCCTGGGCTATTATTTTGCCACGGGGGGACAAATTTAGAGGAAAAAAATGAGTCTGGGCGACGGTATATCTGATTTTTAGGAACAAAATCTCGCAATATTGTCTGATTGAAAGTTAAAAATGTTATGACAGACCGCCTTAAAAAAACGAAATGGAATTTTACATTACTATGAACGATAAAACACTGAAAATTGACAACATATGAATGAAAATTCCACAAACACAGCAAAATATGAACGCAAAGGGTAAAAATCTATTTTAAATAACTACTGTCATTGCTCCAAAAATAATAAAAACAACTTATAGCTGACAGATAAGTCTGGAGTTGATCTAGAGCAGGCCTGGGCTATTATTTTGCCACGGGGGGACACATTTAGAGGAAAAAAATGAGTCTGTGGGCCGGTATATCTGATTTTTAGGAACAAAATTTCGCAATATTGTCTGATTGAAAGCTGAAAAGGTTATGACAGACCGCCTTAAAAAACACGGAATGGAATTTTACATTACTATGATTGATAAAACACTAAAAATTTACAACATATGAATGAAAATTCCACAAACACAGCAAAATATGAACGCAAAGGGTAAAAATCTATTTTAAATAACTACTGTCATTGCTCAAAAAATAATTAAAAAAAACTTACAGCCGACAGATAAGTCTGGAGTTGATCTAGGGCAGGCCTGGGCTATTATTTTGCCACGGGGGGACAAATTTAGAGGAAAAAAATGAGTCTAGGGGCCGGTATATCTGATTTTTAGGAACAAAATCTCGCAATAATGTCTGATTGAAACTGAAAAGGTTATGACAGACCGCCTTAAAAAAAACAGAATTGAATTTTACATTACTATGAACGATAAAACACTGAAAATTGACAACATATGAATGAAAATTCCACAAACACAGCAAAATATGAACGCAAAGGGTAAAAATCTATTTTAAATAACTACTGTCATTGCTCAAAAAATAATAAAAACAACTTATAGCCGACAGATATGTCTGGAGTTGACCTAGAGCAGGCCTGGGCTATTATTTTGCCACGGGGGGACAAATTTAGAGGAAAAAAATGAGTCTGGGGGCCGGTATATCTGATTTTTAGGAACAAAATCTCGCAATATTGTCTGATTGAAAGCTAAAAAGGTTATGACAGACCGCCTTAAAAAAAAACGGAATGGAATTTTACATTGCTATGAACGATAAAACACTGAAAATTGACAACATATGAATGAAAATTCCACAAACACAGCAGAATATGAACGCAAAGGGTAAAAATCTATTATAAATAACTACTGTCTTTGCTCAAAAAATAATAAAAAAAACTTATAGCTGACAGATATGTCTGGAGTTGATCTAGAGCAGGCCTGGGCTATTATTTTGCCACGGGGGGACAAATTTAGAGGAAAAAAATGACTCTGGGCGACGGTATATCTGATTTTAGGGAACAAAAACCTCGCAATATTGTCTGATTGAAAGCTAAAAAGGTTATGACAGACCGCCTTAAAAAACAAAATGGAATTTTACATTACTATGAACGATAAAACACTGAAAATTGGCAACATATGAATGAAAATTCCACAAAACCAGCAAAATATGAACGCAAAGGGTAAAAATCTATTTTAAATAACTACTGTCATTGCTCAAAAAATAATAAAAAAAAACTTATAGCCGACAGATATGTCTGGAGTTGATCTAGAGCAGGCCTGGGCTATTATTTTGCCACGGGGGGATAAATTTAGAGGAAAAAAATGAGTCTGGGGGCCGGTATATCTGATTTTTAGGAGCAAAACCTCGCAATAATGTCTGATTGAAAGCTGAAAAGGTTTTGACAGACAGCCTTAAAAAAAACGGAATGGAATTTTACATTACTATGAACGATAAAACACTGAAAATTGACAACATATGAATGAAAATTCCACAAACACAGCAAAATATGAACGTAAAGGGTAAAAATCTATTTTAAATAACTACTGCTCAAAAAATAATAAAAAAAACTTATAGCTGGCAGATAAGTCTGGAGTTGATCTAGAGCAGGCCTGGGCTATTATTTTGCCACGGGGGGACAAATTTAGAGGAAAAAAATTAGTCTGGGGGCCGGTATATCTGATTTTTAGGAACAAATTCTCGCAATATTGTCTGATTGAAAGCTAAAAAGGTTATGACGGACCGCCTTAAAAAAAACTGAATGGAATTTTACATTACTATGATTGATAAAACACTGAAAATTGACAACATATGAATGAAAATTCCACAAACACAGCAAAATATGAACGCAAAGGGTAAAAATCTATTTTAAATAACTACTGTCATTGCTCAAAAAATAATAAAAAAAACGTATAGCTGACAGATATGTCTGGAGTTGATCTAGAGCAGGCCTGGGCTATTATTTTGCCACGGGGGGACAAATTTAGAGGAAAAAAATGAGTCTGGGGGCCGGTATATCTGATTTTTAGGAACAAAACCTCGCAATATTGTCTGATTGAAAGCTAAAAAGGTTATGACAGACCGCCTTAAAAAAAACGGAATGGAATTTTACATTGCTATGAACGATAAAACACTGAAAATTGACAACATATGAATGAAAATTCCACAAACACAGCAAAATATGAACGCAAAGGGTAAAAATCTATTTTAAATAACTACTGCTCAAAAAATGATAAAAAAAAACTTATAGCTGACAGATAAGTCTGGAGTTGATCTAGAGCAGGCCTGGGCTATTATTTTGCCACGGGGGGACACATTTAGAGGAAAAAAATTAGTCTAGGGGCCGGTATATCTGATTTTTAGGAACAAAATCTCGCAATAATGTCTGATCGAAAGCTAAAAAGGTTATGACGGATCGCCTTAAAAAAAACGGAATGGAATTTTACATTACTATGATTGATAAAACACTGAAAATTGACAACATACGAATGAAATTCCACAAACACAGCAAAATATGAACGCAAAGGGTAAAAATCTATTTTAAATAACTACTGCTCAAAAAACAATAAAAAAAACTTATAGCTGACAGATAAGTCTGGAATTGATCTAGAGCAGGCCTGGGCTATTATTTTGCCACGGGGGGACAAATTTAGAGGAAAAAAATGAGTCTAGGGGCCGGTATATCTGATTTTTAGGAACAAAATCTCGCAATATTGTCTGATTGAAAGCTAAAAAGGTTATGACGGATCGCCTTAAAAAAAACGGAATGGAATTTTACATTACTATGATTGATAAAACACTAAAAATTTACAACATATGAATGAAAATTCCACAAACACAGCAAAATATGAACGCAAAGGGTAAAAATCTATTTTAAATAACTACTGCTCAAAAAATAATAAAAAAACTTATAGCCGACAGATAAGTCTGGAGGTGATCTAGAGCAGGCCTGGGCTATTATTTTGCCACGGGGGGGGCAAATTTAGAGGAAAAAAATGAGTCTGGGGGCCGGTATATCTGATTTTTAGGAACAAAATCTTGCAATATTGTCTGATTGAAAGCTAAAAAGGTTATGACAGACCGCCTTAAAAAAACGGAATGGAATTTTAATTTTTTTTTACTGAATGAGGCGCCCAGAATGTACATGAAAATATTAACTATGAACGATAAAACACTGAAAATTGACAACATATGAAGGTCTCGATCGACATATTTGACAAAAATGCAACAAACACATCAAAATATGAACGCAAAGGGTAAAAATCGAACTTAAATAACCCCAAAAAATTTGGGGGAATGACGGCGGGCCAGATTGAAAAACTTAACGGGCCTTAATTTGCCCAGGTCTGGTTTAAACGCATGCGTCAGCTGTCTAAAATTAGTTTTTTTGTACATTTCAGGGGTGTCCAAAGTGCGGCCCGCAGCAAATTATTTAAAGGCCCCCAGGCCCATTTTGAAAATACTATTTCAAGAAAAAAAGAAGAACTTATAAAGTGGAATAAAAAAGCCAAAAATGTGCAATGTAATGAGAAAATGTTGCAATATTGACACTGATACCACAAAGGCTGTTTTGTTTTTTTTAATTGTCATTGCTTAAAAAAAAAAGATAAAAAACGTATAACCGACGGTTTTTCACCAGCAGCCCACCAGCTCAGTCTGTCAATATAGCATCATAAGCTATATTGCGCGGCTAATCTTAGTCCGTCTGCGTTAGCGCTTGTAATAACAATATCGTTAATGCTTGCTTCTCGTCAAGAATGCGCTTGAAAGTGAGGTTTTGTTTCTCTGCCTGGTTCTAAAAGAAGTCAGACATCAATTTTGGTTCACCCGACTATACACACATCTTTGTGCAAATTTTTTTGTTTTGTTTAATTCTCCGTTTTTGGGGGGGTTTAGATTCCAAAGAACACTGAAAACATTGAAAGCAAATTAAAAAAGAAACACAACGTGATGTAAAAAAATAAATAAAGGCTTGAAAAAATTTCTGGTTTTATATATATATATATATATATATATATATATATATATATATATATATATATATATATATATATATATATATATATATATATATATATATATATATATATATATATATATATATATATTTATTTTTTTTCTTTATTTTAAAAAAATTTTTTTTTTTACTTATTTTATTTTATTTATTTTAATTTTTTTACTTTTCGGCATATTCGAAAAATGAGACGAAGTAAAGAGATACATTATTAGATATTACACTCATTAGCTTTGATCTAGCTTTTTTTCAAAATAATGCACACACGTTATAAGGACAATTTCAATGCTGATGATGCATTTAGTAAAATAATAGAAGAAATTTGGCAAGCAGTAAAATTGGTAAACACGCATTGAGACCATAAAGTGTGTTGTATCCGATTAATCGAAAAACTAATCGATATATAACTCGATTTCGGAATTACTGGTAATCGACAGCTGCAGCCCTAAAATCAAGCATGGGTGGAAGGGACTCTTTCAAAGTAAAATACCCGGAAGAGAAAACAAAAATGTATGTAATTAAATAAATAAAAATGTGCTTGCACGTTAGGTTTCGTTTTGCCGCGTGGTTTTTAAAAGAAGAGAGAAATCTATTTTGTTTACACACATTTTGGGGCAATTTAGTTTTTTAATCCTCAGTTTTTTTTGGAGTTTAAGTTAAAAAAAAAAACACTTAAAATTTGACAGCAGTTGTTTATTAAAGCACAACCTGATGCAATGTCACTTGGGGGAAAAAAGCCTAAAAAAATCACTACTTTTGTCGCAGCTTTTGTAAAAAGCTGCTGCGAAATAAGCATTTTTGGCTGTAAATTATTTTTTTAAATCACAAAAAAAATTATATATATATATATATATATATATATATATATATATATATATATATATATATATATATATATATATTTTTTTTTTTCCCCTCAACATATTCTGAAAATTTGATTATTTTTTTTAGCTATATTATATATATATATATATATATATATATATATATATATATATATATATATATATATATATATATATATATATATATATATATATATATATATATATATACATATATATATATATATATATTTATTTTTTTCCCCTCAACATATTCTGAAAATTTGATTATTTTTTTTAGCTATATTATATATATATATATATATATATATATATATATATATATATATATATATATATATATATATATATATATATATATATATATATATATACATATATATATATATATATATATATATATATATATATATATACATATATATATATATATATATATATATACATATATATATATATATATATATATATATATATATATATATATATATATATATATATATATATATATATATATATATATATTATTAGATGTATAGATAGATTTAAGATATTACATTCATTATTAGCTTTATCACCTACAGTATAACACAAAACTTAGACACGATAGTTTAGCGTTCATTGACCTACGTTGGATTGGTTTGAACGAAAACACAAAAGTTATTTAGATTTAGCTTGCAAATAAAACTGAAAACATTGATAACAAATTTTAAAGAAAATCACAACCTGTTAAAAACAACAACCCTGAAAAAAAAACTCAAGCATTTTAAAGAACTGCTATGAAATAAGCATTTTTGGCTGTAAAAACAAAAAATCCCCCAAAAAAGCCTAAAAATATTTGTATTTTTATTTTTTTTTACCCTCCCAGGGCATATTCTAAAAGTGAGTTCAATTAAAGAGATGCATGATTAGAAATTACACTCATTAGCTTTATCTGCTAAAACACTAAACTAATACACAATAGCTTCCAGTAGGGTTGGGTTTTATATGGCCCCAATGCATTTTCTGCTGAAAATAATGGAAAGTGCCGCTCTACACTGCAAACTTGGAATTGCCACAACGCACATTTTAAGACATTCAACACTCCATTGCCATTTGGCGGCTAAAGTGGATATAGCACACAAGGGTTGGAATTGGGGGTTAAATCACCAAAAATGATTCCCGGGCGCGGCACCTCTGCTGCTCACTGCTCCCTTCGCCTCCCAGGGGGTGAACAAGGGTGACGGGTCAAATGCAGAGGGCAAATTTCACCACACCCAGTGTGTGTGTGACAATCATTGGTACTTTAACTTAGCGGGCTTAAAATGTGTCACGTTTCATGTGTCAGGTAAACCGCAATAAATGGGGCTGTATGAATCCACTTCCCGCTGTAGCTTTTATGGACCTACATTGTTTCCACTAAAGGAGATATTGGAATCGACACAAACAGAAAGAAGTTTAAAGCATATTAATACGAGCCTGTCACCAAATCTGCCCCCCTCAGAATCATCTTCCCTTCCCTTAAATGTTGTTTCTAAAAAAAAAAAAAAAAGAAGAAGAGTGCCTTATTTCACGTTGAGCCAGCGTGGGCCTTGTTGAGCGTCAAGTAAAATGCCAAAAGCAGATCCTCTCCATTCCCTTTTCAAAGTCATCCGCCATGCAAAGTGTATTCAACTGTGCAGAGGACTGCAGACTTGTACTGTTTACCTGCCCCCAAAGTGCCAACACGGTATTAATCACACAGATGCCTACTTGATGTGTGTGAGGGTGCAACACTGTTATATACCAAGTGTGTTTGTTTGTAACTGGCAGAGAGGCCTTGCTATCATGTACATCCTGTAACCACTTTATCATGTATTTTTATATTCTATTTTGTACATGGAAATAACATTAAATGACCTTTTCACAGATGACGCCTTACCACGGGATTTGAATAAAATCTATATGCAGTATATATACATATATATAAACCCCAAAACCAGTGAAGTTGGCAGCTTGTGTCATTCGTAAATAAAAACTTATATTCAATTGATTAGACTGCGAAGACAAGATATTTAATGTTTTTTTTTGTGCAAATAACCATCAACTTAGAATTGAATGGCAGCAACACATTGCTAAAAAGGCAGGCCAGTCTTTTACTACCAAGCCACGCCGGCCATGATAACGTCGCTCGGACGGCAACATGTGTCGCTCCAAAAGCTGTATGTACCTTTCAGCGTTAATGGCGCCTTCACAGATGTGTAAGTTACCCATGTCTTGGGCACTAATACACCCCCATACCATCACACATGCTGGCTTTTACACTTTGCGCCTAGAACAATCCGGATTGTTCTTTTCCTCTTTGTTCCGTCCACAGTTTCCAAAAAACAATTTGAAATGTGGACTCGTCAGACCACGGAACACTTTTCCGCTTTGCATCGGTCCATCTTAGATGAGCTCAGGGCCCAGCGAGGCCGGCGGCGTTTCCGGGTGTTGTTGATAAATAGTTTTTGCTTTGCACAGTAAAGTTTGAACTTGCACTTACAGATGTAGCGACCGACTGTAGTTACTGACAGCGGTTTTCTGAAGTGTTCCTGAGCCCATGTGGTGATATCCTTCACACACTGATGTCTGTTTTTGATGCAGGGATCCAAGGTCCTTAAAATCATGGCTTACGTGCAGTGATTTCTCCAGATTCACTGAACCTTTTGATGATATTACAGACCGTAGATGGTGAAATCCCTAAATTCCTTGCAATAGCTGGTTGAGAAATTTCGTTTTTAAACCATACCATCGCGGATGCTGGCTTTTCAACTTTGCGCCTAGAACAATTTGAATGGTTCTTTTCCTCATTGTTCCGGAGGACACGACGTCTACAATTTCCAAAAACAATTTGAAATGTGGACTCGTCAGACCACGGAACACTTTTCCGCTTTGCATCGGTTCATCTTAGATGAGCTCGGGCCCCAGCGAAGCCGGCGGCGTTTCCGGGTGTTGTTGATAAATGGTTTTCGCTTTCGTTTTAACTTGCACTTACAGATGTACCGACCAACTGTAGTTACTGACAGCGGTTTACTGAAGTGTTCCTGAGCCCATGTGGTGATATCCTTTACACACAGATGTCGCTTTTTGATGCAGTACCGCCTGAGGGATCCAAGGTCCTTAAAATCATGGCTCACGTGCAGTGATTTCTCCAGATTTTTTGAACCCTTTGATGATATTACAGGCCGTAGATGGTGAAATCCCTCAATTCCTTGCAACAGCTTGTTGAGAAATGTTGTTTTCGACAATTTGCTCAGGCGTTTGTTCACAAAGTGGCGACCCCTCGCCCCGTCCTCGTTTGTGAACGACTGAGCATTCCCACGGAAGCTGCTTTTTATACCCAATCATGGCACCCACCTGTTCCCAATTAGCCCGTTCACCCGTGGGATGTTCCTAATAAGTGTTTTGACGAGCGTTTCCTCAACGTTCTCAGTCTTTTTTGCCACTGGTGCCAGCTTTTGTTCCAAATGAGATAATATTTGCAAATATTTCCAGTTTGAACGTTAAATATCTTGTCTTTGCAGTCTATTCAACTGAATATAAGTTGAAAAAGTTGTATTCTGTTTTTATTTACGACTCACACAACGTGCCAACTTCCCTAGTTTTGGTCTGTATTGTATATAAATCACAGTGTCCTGCAATACTGGAGATGTCGTCTGTGTTAACTGGAGCCTCCTGTGCCTTTTTTGTTGTTTTTTTGTACACCAGTGTGACAAATTAACAGTTTAGTTCCACATTAATCAGCAGCCAGTGTAGGCTATACTAAACTTTTCTGTGTTTTAACCACTTTTTAATCTGATTTCTGGAAAGGTCTATGTCGGAATGATGACATTTTAACTTGGAATAACTTTGTACTGAGAGAAAAAAAAAAAAAAAAGGCACACCATTAAACTCAATAGTTTGTGAAACTAACCAACTTTGTTGCTTTTTCCTCTGTAAGCACCTAATTATGCAAATGAGCTTCCTTTCCGCATACTAATCAGCAAACACTTCTTTGCGCCGACAACAACAACAAGGGCCTTTTTCACACACTCGTACAAAAGGAACACACCCCTTCCGACCGAAAAGCGGGGAAAAGGCCACAAGCTGTTTTCCCCCCTTTTCCCCGTCTTCTGTCCATCTTTTTCTCCCGCCGGAGGGAGGGGAGGACCTCGCACATATTTGTGCGATGGGAGCGAGCGAAAACACACCCCGGACTCGCCATGGTTTCTCCGAGGCATGCACATGTATAACCACGGGGGTGTCAGGTTCGAAGGTCTAAATGTCGAGGGGATATAAGGGAAATTGATTGTGCAAGCTCGCCCTTAAACATCTGCGCCGGATCACAGCCAGGGGGCTCGTGCACTCGCACACTCGCCAGTGCACTGAGACCCGACATAATGCCGGAGAAAGTAAAGAAAAGGCCGGATGGATGTCACGGATGGAGTACACTTGGATATGGCAGGTGAAGTGCACTGAGGTGAGTATTCCAGGAGGGGTTTCAACTCACCAATAAAGACTGGAAGTAAGTACACTGCAGGGAAGTGCACTGAAAGGAGAGTGTAGCCTTAAAAAAAAGAGCACTCAGAGGGCCGTTTTAAATGAAGTGGCAGACCACCTTAAATGAAGTGCAAGATCATGTTAAAGAATGCCACAGTGAAATAACTGGCCGGTCAATATTGAATGACGTAGCAGGCCACATAAAATAAAGTGGCAGGCCACATTAAATGATGTGGCAGGCCACACTAAATGATGTGGCAGGTAACAATCAAGGGGGCAGGCTACATTTGATAATGGGACAGGCCACATCGAATGATGTGGCATGGTAAATAATGTGGCGGACCATTTTGAATGGAGTGGCAGGCCACATTAAATAGTGTGGTGGTCCACATTGAATGACGTGGCAGGCCGTCGTAAATAATGTGGAAGACCACGTTGAATGATGTGGCAGGCCACCTTGCGGGTCACTTTGAATGACGTGGCAGGCCACTTTTGATAATGTGACAGGCCACATTTGATAATGTGGCAGGGTATGGTAAATAATGTGGCGGACCATTTTGAATGGAGTGGCAAGCCACGTTAAGTAGTGTGGTGGTCCACATTGAATGAAGTGGCAGGCCACATTGAATAAAGTGGCAGGTCGGTGTAAATAATGTGGAAGACCACATTGAATGATGTGGCAAGCCACATGAAATAAAGTGGCAGACCACACTAAATGATGTGGCAGGTAACAATCAATGTGGCAGGCCACTTTTGATAATGTGGCGGATCATTTTGAATGGAGTGGCAGGCCACATTAAATAGTGTGGTGGTCCACATTGAATGAAGTGGCAGGCCACATTTAAAAAGTGTGGTGGTCCACATTGAATGAAGTAAAGTAAATAATGTGGAAGACCACATTGAATGATGTGGCAGGCCACCTAGCGGGTCACTTTGAATGACGTGGCAGGTAACAATGAATGTGGCAGGCCACATTTGATAATGTGGCAGGGCATGGTAAATAATGTGGCAGACCATTTTGAATGGAGTGGCAGGCCACATTAAATAGTGTGGCGGTCCACATTGAATGAAGTGGCATGTCGGTGTAAATAATGTGGAAGACCACATTGAATGATGTGGCAGGCCACATGAAATAAAGTGGCAGACCACACTAAATGATGTGGCAGGTAACAATCAATGTGGCAGGCCACATTTGATAATGTGACAGGCCACATCACGATGTGGCAGGGCATGGTAAATAATGTGGCGGACCATTTTGAATGGAATGGCAGGCCACATTAAATAGTGTGGTGGTCCACATTGAATGAAGTGGCAGGCCACATTAAATAATGTGGTGGTCCACAATGAATGATGTGGCAGGGCATGGTAAATAATGTGGCGGATCATTTTGAATGCAGTGGCAGGCCATTTTAAATAGTGTGGTGGTCCACATTAAATGGAGTGGCCGGCCGGAGTAAATAATGTGGAAGACCACATTGAATGATGTGGCAGGCTACGCAAAATAAAGTGGCAGGCCACATTAAATGATGTGACAAACCACACTAAATGATGTGGCAGGTAACAATAAACGTGGCAGGCCAAGTTTGATAATGTGACAGGCCACGTCGAATGATGTGGCAGGGCATGGTAAATAATGTGGCAGATCATTTTGAATGGAGGAGCAGGCCACTTTAAATAGTGTGATGATCCACATTGAATGATGTGGCAGGATGGAGTAAATAATGTGGCAGACATATTACATAACATATTGTGTCATTTATCTACCTATTATTTTGTCTACATTGTGATGGATTATTATTTTGTACCATTTTATTTACTGTTAATATCTGCTGTAATATTCTGACGTTGATGTGACCATTGAATTTTGGTCATTTACCCAACCAATATCCTACAACACAAATACAACGTTGAAACAACATGCTTTTTGACGACGTTTAATCAATGTCAGGTTGTGACATTAATTTGACCATTGAATTTTGGTCATTTCCCAACCAATATTCTACAACACAAATACAATGCTTTTTGATGACGTTTAATAAATGTTGGGTTCTAACGTTGATTTGACCATTGAAATTTGGTCATTTTCCCAACCAATATTCTACAACACAAATACAACGTTGAAACAACATGCTTTTTAACGTTTAATAAATGCTGGGTTCTGACTTTCATTTAATCTTTAAAATTTGGTCATTTCCCAACCAATATTCTACAACACAAATACAACGTTGAAACAACATGCTTTTTGATGACGTTTAATCAATGTTGGGTTCTGACATTCATTTGACCATTGAATTTTGGTCATTTTCCCAACCAACATTCCACAACACAAACACAACGTTGAAGCAACATGCTTTTTGACCACGTTTAATCAATGTTGGGTTCTGACTTTCATTTAATCGTTAAAATTTGGTCATTTTCCAACCAATATTCTACAACACAAATACAACGTTGAAACAACATGCTTTTTGGCTACGTTTAATCAATGCTGGGTTCTGACGATGATTTGACCATTGAATTTTTGTCATTTCCCAATTTACAACACAAATACAACGTTGAAACAACATGCTTTTTGACGACGTTTAATAAATGCTGGGTTCTGACGATGATTTGACCATTGAAATTTGGTCATTTCCCAACCAATATTCTACAACATAAATACAACGTTGAAACAACATGCTTTTTGGCGACGTTTAATCAATGTTGGGTTCTAACGTTGATTTGACCATTGAATGTTGGTCATTTCCCAACCAATATTCTACAACATAAATACAACGTTGAAACAACATGCTTTTTCACGATGTTTATTCAATGTCAGGTTGTGACGTTGAGTTGACCATTGAAATTTTGCTCATTTCCCAACCAATATCCTACAACACAAATACAACGTTGAAACAACATGCTTTTTGACGACCTCTAATCAATGTTGGGTTCTGACATTCATTTGACCGTTAATATTTGGTCATTTCCCAACCAATATTCTACAACACAAACACAACGTTGAAACAACATGCTTTTTGACGACGTTTAATCAATGTCCGGTCCTGAATCATTGGTACTTTAACTTTAACTTTAACATTAATTTGACCATTGAATTTTTGTCCTTTCCCAACCAATATTCTACAACTCAAACACAACGTTGAAACAACATGCTTTTTAACAACGTTTAATCAACGTTGGGTTCTGACATTCATTTCACCATTGAATTTTGGGTCATTTTCCCAACCAACATTCCACAACACAAACACAACGTTGAAGCAACATGCTTTTTGACGACGTTTAATCAACGTTGATCCGACGTTGAACGCCAACGTCGGTCTCAATTTACAAACCCAACTATTTCGCGACGTCGTTTCACCGTCACTTTTTTTTAAAGGACATGTACGTATCAACGACGTTATTTCAATGCATGGTGCCTACTGGGGTACAGTACTGTTTTTAATTGAAACATCGGTGTACCGTACCACCCCCGGCGCTGACGGCCACAGCCTTGAGTCCGGACACAAACTCGTGCATGTTCCGCACGTTCGGACATAGTTTCTCTTTAAAATCCCAGAGTGAAACAACAAGTCTCCTCCGCGCTGAATGCAGCCATGGGTGGCTCATTCGGCCTCTGCCTGCCCTTCCTGCTTTCATTGTGGACTTTTTGTTGGGGCGGGGGGCTATCGGAGGGTGTGTGTGTGTGTGTGTGTGTGATATTGAACTTCAGGCTTGGAGTTGAGCCTGCTTCTCCCCACCCATCACAGAGAGAGAAAAGGACATTATGTGAACGCCGCTGACAGTCCTCTGGACAGGAAGGAGCGGCCATGGCCGTAAAGGGAGAGCATTAAAAAACAGGAGTGGGTGTGCAAGTGTGTTTTTGTGCCGTCTTTTTCCCCTGTTTTCAATCAACTTTTCACGCTCTTTTAATGTATTCCGCAGCGGGCCAACAGCGGGCCCACAAATAAAGGGCCAGGGCTGATTTACACGGGGCATGTATGCACGGCATTCCGCACGTAATGAACCTCACCACATTTCCTCCTCTCGGTCAATATTTGACGGGCGGAAAAAGGATTTGAACCCCCAAAGTTGTATTTCAAACCTCTCTCGCCCACTTCCCATGTAAATAGGGCCAAGTCCCCAGCCCCTACCCAAAAAAAAAAAAACCCTCCACACACACACACACCTCTCTCCGAGGCGGTTTAAAGGCCCGACACTGTCTCCTCGTTTCCGTGGCAACCGGCATACACTGGGGTCCTGTCGTGGCCTCTCTTGTCTTTTGTGTTTGGGAGCTCAGAGAGACAGAAAGAGAAGAAAGAGGAGGAGAGAGAGAGAGAGAGGGGATGAAAACAAGAGTTGGAAATAAAAGATGACATCATGCACGGCTATTTTACCCCCGGCCACCGAAAAATTTGCCGACGATTAGCCCGGCGCGGGTGCAAAGTAGGTGCATTCTGGGAGCGGAAAGAGAGAGAGAGAGAGAGAGAGAGTGGGGGCGAGAGAGGCCCTGGCCTGAATGGGGCATTGTGGGAAGACAGTGGGCACACTGGGCAGCGACACACAGAACACTAACTCACGGATGATGCCAGAGAATCTGAAAACACCCCACAGTGGGCGACAATGGCAAACTTCATCACTCCACTTGGCCACTTGTGAATACACACACACACACACACACACAATGGGACACACACACACACCGGGACACACACAATGGCAGAATCCAACTAAGATGCTCTGTTATGCCAGAAATTCTGCACACTGAATTCCTTCAGTAGCATTTGAAAAAAAGGTGCACATCATGGGAAAGTTGCGCACTCTCCCGGCACATAACACTACTTGTCTTGATCAATGTCCGAAAAAAAGGTTGATTAAAAAGTGGTGTTGTGAGCATCCGGCTGAATTAAATAGTGGCCTGGTGCAGAAGAAGCCTCACCCCCAACAGGTTTGACCTCTTCTTCTGGTGCGCCTTTCCCCTCGACTCTCTGCTGCCCCCCAACGTGCAAACTATGAAGCACATGTTTGTGCTCACCTACAGGTTTGTTTGTTTTTTGTTGTGTTTTTTTATTGAGCAATGTACACACAAACATATATTCTCAATGTACACAGAAAAAAATAAATCAAGGCACTTTCAACATATCTCAACATTATCAAACATCCATCGGGTTGAGCAAATACTGTCTTTCAATTTTCGGAAAGAAAATGAAAGCAAATACAAATAGGATATACAAATAAGAATAAATAACGCAAAATAGAATAAGATATACAAAGTGACAAAAGAAGGCTAGTCTAAATCACTTTACATTTCTCCAATAAAGATATCAATTTAAGGGCTTTTGTACTTTTAATAATTTCCCAAGATTTAATTGACCATTAAGCCAATTAGAAAATGTAGGTTTTCCTTTCATAAATCCACATTTATGTAGAAAAATGTTGCTTTTTCTAGCATAATAAATGTTGACAAAAATGATGACAAAAATATGCCAAATGTGATCTCTTTGCTAACCTACAGGTAAGGTTGACTGTTTAGGGGGAAATAAAGTCATATTTGCGAGGATTTGTTCCTAATAAAAATGGTAAAATATCAATATTACACCGTATTGGTTTATATTAGTATTTTTTTTATTTTGTATATTGGCCTTTTTTATACACAGATTGTCTTTTTGGTGATGATGATGTCAGTGGGAACTGAAGAAAAAAACAACTATTAATTAATTTGAATTTCATTTTGCAATACAAAAAATATTGCAAAGCCAAGCATTCTGTTTTTTCAGTGTTGGGAGCAATGTATGTATTTCATCATTTCCATTTCCTGTCTCATAATTATGACTTTTTGTCTCATAATTGTGACTTTTTATCTCATAATAAAGACTTTATCTCATAATTATGACATTTTTATCTCATAATTTCGACTCTTTATATCATAATCACGACTTTGTATGTCATAATTACGACTTTTTATCTCATAATGATAATTAATTTTGACTTTTTACCTAATATTCATGACTTATTATCTAATTACAATTTTTAGTCTCAAAATTTCTATTTTCTGTCTCATAATTTCGATTTTTATCTCATAATTATGACTTTTTTATCTAAATAAAATTTCGACCTTCTTACCTCGTATTTGGAGATTCTCTTCTTGGTGATGACGATGTCAGTGGGAACTGAAGAAAAAAACAACTATTAATTTATTTGGAATTTCATTTTGCAATACAAAAAATTATGCAAAACTAGACATTCTATTTTTGCAGTGTTGAGAGCGATGTATGTATCTCATAAATTCGATTTTCTGTCTCACAATTACGACTTTTTGTCTCATAATTGTGACTTTTTATCTCACAATTTCGACTTTTTTTTTATATCTCATAATAAATACGTTTTATCTCATAATTACGAACTTTTTTATCTCATAATTAAATTTTCTATCTTATAATTTCGATTTTTTATCTCATAATTATGACTTTTTATCTCATAATAATTTTGACCTTATCTCATCATTTCAATTTTTCATCTCATAATTTCGACTTTTTATCTCATAATCATGACTTTTTATCTCATAATTATGACATTTTTATCTCATAATTACGACTTTTTGTTTGATAATTCTAAATAAATAAATAAATAATAAATAAATAATAAATAAATAATAAATAAATAATAAATAAATAATAAATAAATATGTATTATTTAGTTTGATAATTGTGACTTTTTATCTCAAAATGTCCACTTTTGAATCTCATAATTTAAATTTTCTGTCTCATAATTTCGATTTTTATCTCATAATTATGACTTTTTATCTTATATTAATTTCGAACTTCTTATCTCATAATTTTGACTTTTTATCTCATAATCGTGACTTTTTATGTCATAAGTACGACTTTTAATGTCATAATAATGACTTTCTTATTTATTAATTTTGACTTATTTTTTCACAACAATTATGGCCTTCTAAATCTCATAATTTCGATTTATTTTTTATCTCAAAATAATAACTTTTTATCTTATAATTTCGACTTTTTATCTAAAATGATTACATTCTTATCTCATAATTATGACTTAATTTCATAATTTTGACTTTCTTGTCTTATAATTTCGACTGTAATCTTTTTTATCACATGATTATGACTCACCATTTAATTGTTTTTTATAGTTGCGAAAACGGGCTTCTTTAATACCTATATACAATAAACGGTTTTATTTACGTCTTATATTTCGTATAACAAAACATGAAAATCATTAACCAACAGAAACAAAGCAAAAAACTAGAAAATGGATGGATGGATGTTTTTATATGACACAAGAACCGGAAGTTGCTATTTTTAAAGACAGGTTCAGTTCAGTTCAGAATCATTTTAACAATTTATAAAGCGCATTCAAAAACAACCCTAGTTTTACTTTTGTTATCATGTGTCTGAAAGACCAGGTAATTATTGACAAATATTTATTTTATATGTAAACGCAAGCTACAACCTTCCATTTTCCTTTCTCCAGTTCGCGGGCTTGTCTTTAATTGGCAACTTCCGGTTCCGGTGTGGGAAGATATGAGAAAAACTTTTGGCATTGATCTCTTTTTTTTCTTCCTTTCTGATCACTGATCATTTTAATTTTTGTTATGTGAAATTTGAAATACAAATTTCACTGTTTTTGTACATTTAGCTCTTCGACGCTGAAAAAAAAGAACGCTTTGTTTTTCAATTTGATTTTTTTTGTATTTCAAAATAAAATGTAGATAAACCAATCGTTTTTTGTTTTTCATTTCTCATTCATGAAAATAATATTCAATGACAAAACAACACACTTACCTATCTTGGAACTCAGGTACTAAATCCGCAAGTGGGTTGATAATGGGGAAGGTTTGTTTTTGGGGGTAAATTCACAAAAATAAATAAAGGCTAATTAAAAAAAATTGTCACAATTATCCCTTGAATATGTTTCTTTTGATTTGATATTTATTAAGGATCCCCATTAACTGGTTGCCACAACAACCCACTAGTCTTCCTGTGGTCCACAAACTCAATACAATTACAAGTAAAAGCATATAATTATAACTACACAATACTGACAAAAATAAAAGCATCAGCAAGAAAAGAAGCAAACAATTTACAGTCACAGAATAATAATTACTATATGAATAAAACTACACAATATAAAACCAAACAAAATCATCAACAAGCAAACTAATTTAAAGACTCAGATAAATTATTACTTTCTTTTTAAAAACCTGTTTACTTTCAATGCCGGTGAGAATTTGTTTTACTTTGTTTATGTTAGTGTAGTTTTTATATTGTTTTCAATGTTTAAGGATTATAAGGAAAATAATGTGTATGTATTTACTTGTATGGTTACTTTTATTTACTTATTAAAATATAGTTTGAATTAAAAATAAAATATGTTTTTGAAAATTGCACCCCTTAGTGGTGGATGTGTACTAAAGTAAAATATTATGTGAGGTTGTATACAAATTTGTAATATACAGTCATTTAAAAAAAAAAAAATCACACCAGTCACTTTACAATTAAAAAAGTGTGTTAAGACACATTCATCACGTTATTGGTGTGATAAATAGGTTTCGGTATTGAGCCGTACTCTGTCCTTGGCGGTCGTAAAATACTAAACTGATAAAATGTATAATTTCGACTTTTATCTTTTTATCTCATAATTATGACTCAACATTTAATTGTTTTTTTAGTTGTGAAACCGGGCTTCTCTATTACCTAGATCAAATAAACGGTTTTATTTACGTCTTATATTTCGTATAGCAAACAATGAAAATCATTAATCAACAGAAACAAAGAAAAACAACTATATATATATATATATATATATATATATATATATATATATATATATATATATATATATATATATATATATATATATATATATATATATATATATATATATATATATATATATATATATATATATATATATATATATATGTATATATAAACCTATTTTTATGGACTTGCCTCTTTGTGACGTTAAATTCCTGTTATAAGCGGTTATACAGTATATGCCTTGAGCTCTTGTTTTGAAGGCGCTAAGAGCGGAAGTGGTGACACGTTATAGTGGAGCGGAGTTTTGAAAACAAACGAAATAAAGCGGTCCTCGTGTAAAACTTGAGCCTCCGTGTTTGTCATTTTATAGTTTTATACAGTACAGGTGATATATATAAACCCTCGGCTACATTCGTTTGTTTTCAAAACTCCGCTCCGCCACAACGTGTCACCACTTCCGCTCTTAGCGCCTTCAAAATAAGAACTCAAGGCATATACTGTATAACAGCTTATAACAGGAACTTAACATCACAAAGAGGCAAGTCCATAAAAATAGGTTACATATATATAGATATATACTTTTATATGCAAACGAAAGCTACAACATTCCGTTTTCCTATGGGACAGTTTGCGGTCTTGTCTTTAAATGGCAACTTCCGGTTCCGGTGTGGGGATATGAGAAAACGGTTTGTCTTTCATCTCTTTTTTCCCCTTTCTGATCACTGATCATTTTAAAATCACACTGTGCTTCCAATTTTGTAGAAAAAAACAATTTCAAGCTTAAATTTACGTTTGAAGCAGGCATTTTACTTACATTTTGGACAACACCGTGGTCCTTTAGTTATTTATTTTTTATTTTAAAAAAAACAAAAAAAACAATACAATGTTTTTTACGGCACAAACAACGACATCCGGGGTATTTTAATGTTTTTTTCCCCTTGTTTTTAAAAAAAAAAATATTTATATTTATTTATTTTTTCAAAAGCTTTATTTATAACATTCAACATTTACAAACAATAATAATAATAATAATCAAAACAAGTACAGAAACAATACAAAACAGCGCCAGGGGGTTTGTAAACTCAATAAAGCAACTAAAGAAGAATGCAATATATATATATATATATATATATATATATATATATATATATATATATATATATATATATATATATATATATATATATATATATATATATATATATATATATATATATATATATATATATATATATATATATATATATATATATATATATATATGTATATATATATTATGGAACAAAATGTAAAGCTATAGGCTCACACAAGTTCCGGTATTGAGAAACTTACATTTATGAATATACAACTTAGCCAATAGTATAATGAGGTTGCAAAGGTAAAATTCCTTTTAAAAAAATTTTTCATACAGTGTAAATCCAAATATCCACCGTGGTCGTTTTTTTTTTTTTTAATCTCTCCCCGCGTCTTGACATAGACGTTCTGGTTACGTCACGTCATTACGACAGCGGGAACTGCATTACTTTACGGCAGAGCGTGCTTGCTGGAGGTCAGACTTGACACAACATCTACCTCCGTAAACTAGCGAGAGATGCAGGTTTTCTTGATAAATTACACTTTAGGTTAAAAAACAAACAATCCAGGTCAAACATAACAGGTTTTGGTTAACTTGGCGGCTTTGTGTGTGAGTGTCTCGGCTCCGTTCCTAAGCGTTGCATCATAGCATCTTAGCTCGGGACGGACGAGCTCTGTTGGGGCCTTTTTTTCCCCGCTCAGACATGGACAACAACTCGCAAGGCTCCGGGGGATTTAAAGGTGGTCTTGGCGGTCTCTTCGGAGGTGGAGCACCGGAATATTCCAACACGGAGCTCGCCGGCGTTCCTTGTAAGTGCCGCCGTCCGATATCAGCACAGCTAGCCTGAATGCTAGTTGTAGTGCTAGCCATAGACATCTTCATAAGTCGACGCAGCATCGAGCGCTACTTGACGAGACGCGGGGCCGCCATCTTGGAGTGGTGATCCGCTCCACTCAGTGCAATTCATTTGGCAGGAGCAATGAACTGTCGGCGCATTTAATTCATCTTACCTCACTGAATGATAGAGATATCCGATAATATCGGACTGCCGATATTATCGGCCGATAAATGCTTTAAAATGTAATATCGGAAATGATCAGTATTGGTTCCAAAAAGTAAAATGTATTACTTTTTAAAACGCTGCTGTGTACACGGACGTAGGGAGAAGTACAGGGCGCCAATAAACCTTAAAGGCACTGCCTTTGCGTGCCGGTCCAGTCACATAATATCTACGGCTTTTTACACACACAAGGGAATGCAAGGCATACTTCGTCAACAGCCAGACAGGTCACACTGAGGGTGGCCGTATAAACAACTTTAACACTGTTACAAATGTGCGCCACACTGTGAACCCACACCAGACAAGAGTGACAAACACATTTCGGGAGAACATCCGCACCGTAACACAACATAAACACAACAGAACAAATACCCAGAAGCCCTTGCAGCACTAACTCTTCCGGGATGCTACAATATGCACCCCCCGCTACCCTCTACCCCCCACCTCAACCCCGCCCACCTCACGCTCCTCATTCTCTCTCAGGGAGAGCATGTCCCAAATTCCAAGCTGCTGTTTTGAGGCATGTTAAAAAACAAAAAAACACTTTGTGACTTCAATAATAAATATGGCAGTGCCATGTTGGCATTTTTTCCATAGCTTGAGTTGATTTATTTTGGAAAACCTTGTTACATTGTTTAATGCATCCAGCGGGGCATCACAACAAAATTAGGCAAAATGTGTTAATTCCACGACTGTATATATCGGTATTTGTTTATATGGGAATCGGTAGTTAAGAGTTGGACAATATCGGATATCGGCAAAAAAGCCATTATCGGACATCTCTACTGAATACCACTGGTTTTCACATGTTTTTTTGTCATACGTGTAGCTATGATAAAGCACACATGTTTTTTGATTCATAGTTTGCTTAACAGTAATAGAATATTCTTAAATGCTATAAGTGACCAGACGTCCGAGATCAAAGCTGGGAATATAATCCCAGAGAAGGGGAAAAAAACAGTAAGCTATTTTTAAGTTGAAGAAACAATATGATTAGGTTATATATACATGCATATATGCTACATAAACAATGTATGAACACATTAGTTATCTATATATCTTAGGGCCCTATAGACTGTATGTATCTCTGTTGCTGCAACAGCAGAGAGTTTATTCTGTCTTGACACTTTGTATTGATATTTTGTATTACATACTTCCCTTAAATGATCATCTTTACACTGATTGTTTTATATGTATTTTTTATGTATGTCGCCTTGGATAAAAGCGTCTGCCAAATACTTCAACATAAACATAAATAAACACCTGAAAGTCACTTGAAGACTTATATATTTTTTAAATTTGATTAATTTCATTGACAAGCAATTCTATTATGGTCATACTCTTGTTTGTTAGCAGCTACAATTTCAGTACTATTGAAGATCTTTGCGCCTTCTCAACTCTGTGGTAATATTCTTTTCACAACCAATAGTACGTTAATGTTAAATCTTACTTGTGAAAAGTAATCCCTCGATTCCTATTTTCAACAGTCCACTCATTTGAGCATTAAAACGCTGAACACCAGCCCGGCATCTTTGTTTTCTACCTGTCAACTGTCTGTTTGTCGCCGGCTCTTCATCACCACTTCAAGATGGCGGCCGAATTTCTCGCGTCACAGCAGCCAATGCTGCGTCTACTTACAAGATGTCTATGGTGCTAGCTAGCATGTTTTTTTTAATTGTATTTATTATTTTTTTTAATGTATTTTTTTTATTTAATTTTATTAACCTTTATTTATAAATTGCAACATTTGCAATTAATTGAGAAATAATAATAATTAAAATAAGTACAAAGACAGTACAAAACAGCGCCAGGGGGTTGTAAACTCAATAAAGTAACTAAAATAGAATGCAATATATATATATATATATATATATATATATATATATATATATATATATATATAGAAAAGTGCAAAGCCATAGGCTCACACAAGTTCAGTAAATAATTTAAATTTGGAACACAGCATCATCGTTTTTACAGCTTTTTGGTTGTTAGAGGTAGAGAGTGTTTTAACGTAGAGTTCTAATTCTTTTTCAAAGGCACAAAAAAACGGTCGGGTATTGAGAAACTTTTACGTTTATGAATATAAAACTTAGCCAATAGTATAATGAGGTTGCAAAGGTAAAATTCCTTTTAATATTTTTTTCAACGGGCACTTTTGTATTGTAAATACTTGTTGTGATGTTGTCACAGTGACTGGAATGAGCCCCCTGTCCCCTTACCTCAACGTGGACCCTCGTTACCTGGTTCAGGTGAGCAAGACATATATTACAGACAGCTATCTGTGCTGTTGTATAAGATGTAAATGTGGCCTTAAATGTCTAATTCTGTTGTGTTTTTCCCCAGGACACAGATGAGTTCATTCTACCTACAGGCGCTAACAAAACCAGAGGAAGGTTTGAGCTGGCTTTCTTTACCATTGGAGGCTCCTGCATTACAGGTAAGAGCTTGAGAATGTCTCTAGGGTTTGGGATAACGGTTAATCGATATGTATATTTATAGTCCTTGGATTTAACTACTGTATTTTCCGGACCACAGGGCGCACCGGATTATAAAGCGCACTGCCGATGAGCGGGTCTAGTCAGGGCTATTTTTCATACAAAAGGCGCACCGCATTAAAGGCCTACTGAAAGCCACTACTACAGACAACGCAGTCTGATAGTTTATATATAAATGATGAAATCTTAACATTGCAACACATACCAATACGGCCAGGTTAACTTATAAAGTGCAATTTTAAATTTCCCGCTAAACTTCCGGTTGAAAAAGCCTTCGGAGGATGACGTATGCGCGTGACGTAGCCCGGGGAACAGAGGTATGCCTTCCCCATTGAATACAATACAAAAAAGCTCTGTTTTCATTTCATAATTCCACAGTATTCTGGACATCTGTGTTGGTGAATCTTTTGCAATTTGTTTAATGAACAATGGAGGCTGCAAAGAAGAACGTTGTAGGTGGGATCAGTGTATTAGCGGCTGGCTGTAGCAACACAACAAGGACTACTTACTTGGATAGCAGACGCCTAGCCGATGCTAGCCGCCCGCCACACGGATGGTCGGGTGAAGTCCTTCGTCGTGCCGTCGATCGCTGGAATGCAGGTGAGCACGGGTGTTGATGAGCAGATGAGGGCTGGCTGGCGTAGGTGGAGCGCTAATGTTTTTATCATAGCTCTGTGAGGTCGGGTTGCTAAGTTGCTAAGTTAGCCTTAGCGTCGTTAGCAACAGCATTGTTAAGCTTTGCCAGGCTGAGATCTATTAACCGTGTAGTTACTAGTGCTGCAACAACTAATCGATTAAATCGATTGAAATCGATTATAAAAATAGTTGCCGATTAATTTAGTCATCGATTCGTTGGATCTATGCTATGCGCATGCGCAGAGGCTTTTTAAAAAAAAATTTATTTTTTTATTTTTTTAAATAAACCTTTATTTATAAACTGCAACATGTACAAACAGCTGAGAAACAATAATCAAAATAAGTATGGTGCCAGTATGCTGTTTTTTTTTCTCAATAAAATACTGGAAAGGATACAAATGTAGTTTGTCTCTTTTATCCGATTATTAATCGATTAATCGAAGTAATAATCGACAGATTAATCGAATATCAAATTAATCGTTAGTTGCAGCCCTAGTAGTTACATGTACATGGTTTAATAGTATTGTTGATCTTCTGTCTATCCTTCCAGTCAGGGATTTATTTATTTTGTTTCTATCTGCATTTGAGACAGATGCTATCACGTTAGCTTATGCTAAAGAGCTTCGTCGATGTATTGTCGTGGAGATAAAAGGCACTGTGAATGTCCATTTCGCGTTCTCGACTCTCATTTTCAAAAGGATATAGTATACGAGGTGGTTTAAAATACAAATCCGTGATCCACAATAGAAAAAGGAGAGAGTGTGGAATCCAATGAGCCAGCTTGTACCTAAGTTACGGTCAGAGCGGGGAAAAAAATGTATTTCACGGCATTCTAGTCCGTCACTCTAACGTTCCTCATCCATGAATCTTTCATCCTCGCTCAAATTAATGGGGTAATCGTCGCTTTGTCTGTCCGAATAGCTCTAGCTGCGTTGAAAACAATAGGAAAATATGAGGGAGTGAACAACTGACAACGTCACGCTACTTCCGGTAGGGCAAGGTTTTTTTTTTATCAGAGACCAAAAGTTGCGAACTTTATAGTCGATGTTCTCTACTAAATCCTTTCAGCAAAAATATGGCAATATCGCAAAATGATCAAGTATGACACATAGAATGGATCTGCTATCCCCGTTTAAATAAAAAAATGTCATATCAGTAGGCCTTTTAAGGGGTCATATTATGATTTTTTTCCCCCCTAAATTGTAAACACATCCTTGTGGTCTACATCAGTGGTCCCCAACCACCGGGCCGATTGGTACCGGGCCTCACAAGAAATTAAAAAAATAATAATATACCGGTATATATTTTTTTAATTAAATCAACATAAAAACACAATATATACATTATATATCAATATAGATCAATACAGTCTGCAGGGATACAGTCCGTAAGCACACATGATTGTATTTCTTTATGAAAAAACAAAAAAAACGCCACACCATAATAATACTCCTATGTTGAAGCACAGTACAATCCATCAAGAGGTGCGGTTTCATAGCTTACCAGAGTCCTACTAAAACATTTTGATAGATTTTTGAGCGCTGTGCGTAATGTTCTATATTTTCAATGGAACATATATAATGTTGGTGTTGGTTGATTGGCAACACTAAATTGGCCCTAGTGTGTGAATGTGAGTGTGAATGTTGTCTGTCTATCTGTGTTGGCTCTGTGATGAGGTGGCGACTTGTCCAGGGTGTACCCCGCCTTCCGCCCGATTGTAGCTGAGATAGGCTCCAGCGCCCCCCGCAGCCCCAAAAGGGATAAGCGGTAGAAAATGGATGGATGGATGTTTACTTAAGTCATATTGCCATCATAGTGCAGTCTACATGTATCTCTTATGTTTGACTGCCATCTACTGGTCACACTTATCATTACACCATGTACCAAATGAAATAGCTTCGAGATGGGTAAGCGCAACCAGAATTATGCCTTGCATTAGGCACACTGTCGAGTTTAGAGGGGAAAAAATGATTTTAAGTGCGCTTATAGTCCGGGAAATACGGTAATTGTTTTCAACTCACTAAATCGTTTCGGATTATATTGTTCTAAAAAAAATTCTAATTGTCCCTGAATCGTATCGGCTACCACAAATTCCGAATCAAATCAAATCGTTGTTAAAACGAATCGTTAGACCTCTAATGGACACGCATTTCATGGGTCCAGGCACAATAATACAATACATGTAGTAATAAATCCAAACTAAGTGGGTATTAGAAGCATACTACCTCTTATTTTGGGTAAAGTAAAATAAGTTTTTTGCATTGTCGTCTTGTAACTATTCTTACAACTATTTATTGCAACTATTCCGCTACATTTTCAAGTAACCATTTGCTTGTTCTTGTTACAGGAGCTACATTTGGCGCTTTAAATGGTTTCAGGATGGGCCTAAAGGAGACCAGAGACATGGCGTGGTCCAAACCACGTAATGTACAGTGAGTATGACGTACCAGTTAGGGTTTACCAGTGTGTCGGTATCGTTACCGGTACCAAAATGTATTTTAAGATTTTTGAAAATCAAGGGAACCACAAAAAAAAGGCATTATCGGCTTTATTTTAACGGAAAGTCTTATGGTATGTTAAACATATGTTTCTTATTGCAATCAAAACATAATTTTGGCATCAAATAAGATATTAAACATACCATACAACTTCTCTTTTAGTAGTAAACAAGCAAACGGGTTGCAAAAGCTTCCAATTCGGCTGCTGACGTACGCAGTAAGATATTGTCTTTTCCGTATTATTTTGTCAAAATTTTGAGGGACAAACTGTAGAAAATCATTTCCTGCTTACTTGCTGTTTTAACATGTTCTATCTACGCTTCTGTTAAAATGTAATAATCTCTTATTCTTCTGTTGTTTGATACTTTACATGTGTTTTGGGTGATACCACAAATTTGGGTATCGATCCAATACCAAGTAGTTACAGCAGGGGTGTCCAAACTTTTTCCACTCAGGGCCACAGACTGAAAAATCAAAGCCAATTTTATATTTTTCCTTTTTTAAAACCAATATATAGGTTGTTTTTTTTAACCTTTATGGCTTTCCTCAAGTTTGGTCCCCGGTACCCGGAAGCGTGTCAGTCAAAAAATGTTAGAAATAAGTCATACATTCTTATTTTTTCATTTAACGCTTGAATCTCGAGATGAACTTCAGGTCTGTCTGTCGTTATAACGTATTTTTTAAATGTTGTTTTTATGTTTATGCCCTTTATGTCAAAACCCTTATTTATATGGCAAAAACACAAACTATGCAACATTTTCCCCCAAAACATTTCAAAGTGGAATATTTGATGTGAAGTAATTGGAACCTTAAATAGGTCAATAATTCATAACAATAAAAAAATAAAAAGAATAAGTGTTGAAAATAAGCCAAATTTCTATTTTTTTTTACTTTTAACGCTTAAGTCTGTAGATCTGTTGATTATAAGATTTCATAATTTTTTCATTTTTTGTTTGTTTGTTTGTTTGATGCCCTTTTTGTGAAAGAAAACTATGTTTCGCACAAAATATGCAATATTTTCCCCCCAAAATATTTCAAAGTGGAATTGTTCCAGTGAAGTAATTGGAGCCTTCAATAGGTAACAGTCCGCATGGCAGCTTTGTGTTATTAGTGTCAACATTGCAACTTTTTCTTGTTACATTTCACCTGTTTACTGTTTTATTACACTTTTTCATGTTTTACAATTTTTTTGTAGTATTTTCAGAATGTGCCGGGGGCCGTTAACAAATTAGCTGGGGGCCACAAATGGCCCTCGGGCCGCACTTTGGACATTTCCTGAGTTACAGGATCATGCATTGGTCATAATTAAAGTCCTTCTGTGTCCAGGGTCGTATTTCCTGAGCTTGTAAACAATAATAAAATGACAATAGGTTTTGTGATAATAAAAATAGTATTGACTCTATATGGCTATTATGCTTGGTATCGTTACAGTCGATATTTATATACCATACCTATGGCGTCACATTAGTACCAAAAATCCAAGCGCGTAAAAACTGTTATCGCGCGCTGATTCTCCACTTCGTGCGCGCGCGCGCGACACCCTTTTGCGTGCGCGTGGTGCCTTTCTGCGCGCGCGCTCTCGGTCTGTGCGCTGTCATGTTTCATTTTGGTACTTTGGGGGCGGGCATGCTTCTTTCTGATTGGCTTTGAAAAAAAATAAAAATAAAAAAATAAAAATACAACTTCAAGTAGGTTGTAAAAAAAGGCAGATGAAGTGAAACTATAGCAATGCTTTTCTTTACACTCTCTCATGCACACAGATACTCATGTTATGAGAAGTATATTGTTTCAAAAATATTAACATTAATTGTTGATATTTTAAACATCTTTCAGATTACATTGCTCGAATTCAAAAACCACTTTACTACACAAATATTAGGCCCAATGTGCAGGATTATTCTATTAGTATTAGTTGTTTTTATGTTTTATCATATCTTAGCTTATTTTTATGTTTTATCTTATCTTAGCCTATTTTTATATGGTCTTATTATATTTATATTTCAGTTTTTATTGTATTTTATTTTATTTTATAGTTTTTCATATTGTAGTTTATTTTTATGTTTGATTATATCTTATCTTATTTCATATTATTTTTGGACTTTTACCTGATGTGTATTTTAGTTATTTTTAATCCATTTATTTGATCATCTAGTGTTTCCTCAAAGAGCCCTCTGGATCTCCACGTCCAGAGGGTTCCTGTGATTGGCTATTGTCATTGTGTTATTATTATTGTTGTTGTTGTTGTTTGTTTATTTTTATGTACATGTTTGACTGTCTTCATGGGGTGTGGGTGTTATTTCTCATTTTGTTTTTAACTATGTAAAGCACTTTGAGCTGCATTTTAAATGTATGAAAAGTGTTTTATAAATAAAAATTTATTATTATTATTTTTAGTAATAGTACCCTTACAATCACTCCAAACCAGTTCAATAACTTACCTCTTTTTCAGCCAACATTTTTTTATCCACTTCTTCCTCCGTAAATCTTGATACATATTGACGATGACCCGCCCTGCTATACTTCTGATTGCTCAAAGCCAATCAGAAAGGAGGGGCGGTCTAAGCATGCCCGCCCCCAAAGTACCAAAATGAAACATGACAGCGCACAGACCGAGACAGCGCGCGCGCGCAAAACGAGACAGCGCGCGCGCGCAAAACGAGACAGCGCGCGCACAGAAAGGCACCGCGCGCACGCAAGAAGGCGCCGCACGCGCGCACAAAGGCACCACGCGCGCGCGAAAGGGTGTCGCGCGCGCACGAAGTGGAGAATCAGCACGCGATAACAGTTTTTACGCGCTTGGATTTTTGGTACTAATGTGACGCCATACCATACCAACTTTATTTATAAAGCCCTTTAAAAACAACCACAGTTGAAGAACAAAGGGCTGTACACCACAAAGAAATACAGGCGAAGGACATACTAAAAAATAACATTTAAAACAGGTAAAATAAACATTGAAAAAGCAAATACAAATTATCCTAAGAACAATTTGTTAGATAAAAAGCAGTTAAAAAAGTTAAAAACAGTTTAAAGTCTCATGCTGGGTTAAAAGCCAGTGAATAAAAATGGAGCCACTATGGCGGTTGGTGACTCTTGGTTTAGGGCAGGGGTGGGCAATTAATTTTTACCGGGGGCCGCATGAGCAACCCGAGCACTGCTGGAGGGCCACATCGACAATATTTCAATTCAATTTTGCTCAATATTATTTTTGATGTATACCGTAAGATTAATAATAATAATAATAATTAATAATAATAGTAATACTTCAACATATTGTGTGTAACAGCATTCCATGACTCATATAAATAAATTGACATTAATAATAAATGACAGTAAAATAAGCACACGTATGACTGAGGAGTCATAGTGTAACTTTGTGTGGTGTTTGAGTTGTCCGACTTTTTGTGTGGCCATAAACGCACCAGTGGTTTAGTGGTATGCGTGTTGGTGACAGATGACAAGTTGGTTTTGGCCTGGTTTGTACGGCAGAAAATGACTAGTTTTTCGAGATAGAAGTGTTTTACTCATGTTTTTGGTGTGGTTATGTCCGAATATAAACAGTTTTGCTCAATAAAGTGATCGATATAATTCCTGGCCTCGAAGCATCTGGATAGACGTTACAATAATTGAACGGTGTTCAATTGAACGGTGTTGACGAACACCGTTAGGGCCGCTTGTTGTCACTGTCACTCAAAGTTGCATTGGAAAATTACATAAAATAAATATGTTTATTTTGTTTAGAATTCAGATGGGATTTGATTTGGTGCGCGGCATATATTTGCTGTGCGCAGCGGACGCTTGAGCAGTGCGCAATTGCGCAGGCACGCACCTTAGAGGGAACGTTGCTTGGCAGTCCATGTCTTGTTGAAAACACGCCATTCCTCATCAACTTTTCTCATTTTAGCGTCTCGGGTGTAAACCGTGCATCACTTGTCGATGCATGTGCACCTTCACTCGCAGGTTACACACGGACACACGCCCATAAATAACACTTTTCAAAATAAAAGCAGCACAGTTGTATCGCGCGCACGACATAGATGTTTTTTCAACTTTATTTTGTAATTTGTGATTGCAGCTGTTCACATTCATTCACAATCACGCACACGCATACGTCCACACGGAAGTAATACAAATAACGCTTTTCAAAACAAAAGCAGCACCGTTGTATTGTACACTCGACATAGATACTTTTTAAAATTTATTTTGTAAGTTATAATTGGCCTCACGCGGGCCGGACAGGGACGCACAAAGGGCCGGATGTGGCCCGCGGGCCGCAGAATGCCCAGGTCTGGTTTAGGGGGACAGGCAAAAGTTAAGTCGGAGAAAATGCGGTAGTTTATAAATTAATTATGACCGTGACCGTGACAAAGTGTCTTTTGATGTTGTCTTGCCAGGATAATCAACATGGTGACCAGGCAAGGTGCTTCATGGGCCAACACTTTGGGATCTGTTGGTAAGCAACATAATCGGGATGTTTGTGTCGCCTTTTGCTGAATTTAATATTCAAATGTGTCTGTATTCCAGCCTTGTTGTTTTGTGTCGCTTTTTGCTGAATTTAATATTCAAATGTGTCTGTATTCCAGCCTTGTTGTACAGTGCATTTGGTGTGGTGATAGAGAAGGCCCGAGGAGCTGAGGATGACATCAACACAGTAGCCGCTGGCACGCTAACGGGGGTTCTCTTCAAATCAGCTAGTAGGTGTCTTTTCACATAGGGATGGACAATTAATCACATTTTAATCACAGTTTCGATTTTGGCCTTGTAAAAATATTACACCCGAAACACTTATGGGCTGCGCATTGTGCATGTGAATTCCTGAATTTGTTAAAGTGACATGGATGAGTGAGTGCAGTGTTTCCGATAAACTGCCAAGATACCTGTGGCGGTGGGGGCGTGGCTATGGGCGTGGTCACCATGACATCATCGAGTAATTTGCATAATTTACTACAATGATATGATTTTCTCTAAAAAGGCTCAAAAAATGTATACTTAGTAATTAATAATAACAGTTTTGTTTTCAATCCAATCCAATCCACTTTATTTATATAGCACATTTACACAACAAGAATGTTTCCAAAGTGCTGCACAGCCATGTTAAAAACAATATTAAAAACAATATTATGCTACACCAATGACTGAATAAAAACAAAGAATAAATGAATAGAAAACCAATACAGAGACAATATAAAAAATAAATATGATTAAAAACGATTTTTAAAGGGTAAAACCAATTAAAACAGTAAAATAGACATAAAAATCTATAAAAAACACACAGGACAACAGAGGACAGAAGACCACACAACTCACGTAGTGTTAAAAGCCAAAGAATAAAAGTGGGTCTTAAGACGAGACTTAAAACACTCCACTGTGGAAGCAGTTTGAACATGTTTTAAACATCCATCCATCCATCCATCCATCCATTTTACAATATAATTACAACACTTTATGTACATATTTATATACAGATTTGAACAATAAGTTATTCACTGAAATATATTTATTAATTGTGGTTCTAACAAAAAAAATATATCTTATAAAAATATAAAAGCTAAAATGTCTCTTTAAGCTCTGCCCCTTTAATTAGTGCATACTAAATAATTTAACTTTAGCCTACTACTGCAACCATATTATTTACCAGCAACATAAAGTGAAACAGAGGCAGAGGTGTCCTGCCACAGTCAGTAACAAATAAACAGAAGTGGTGGTAGATAGACACGAAGCTTCATCAAACATCTGATCCACTGAACAAAGAGCTCCAAAAATCTTGATCCTACACTTCTCTTTTGTAAAGTAAATCTGAACAGCCTATATGGGCATCTACATCAACTATATGATTTGCCTGAGAAGCTGGACAGGACAAAAAAAACAAACATTAAAAAAAAAAAAAAAAATCTATTTGTGGCGGCCTTAATTCTTTCTTGGCGGGCCGCCACAAATAAATGAATGTGTGGGAAACACTGGAGTGTATGAGTGAAAACAAGACCACTTCTTCTACAAGTTTGAGAATTGTTTTTTATATTCATTATTCATATCCACTTGTCAGTTTTTTATCATTACATGATGCCTTTATCTCTATTTTTACATTTTGATAGAGGGAGGTATTTTTTTTAATGATTAATTAATTTTTTTTACGTTATCTACACTACCGTTCAAAAGTTTGGGGTCACCCAAACAATTTTGTGGAATAGCCTTCATTTCTAAGAACAAGAAAGACTGTCGAGTTTCAGATGAAAGTTCTCTTTTTCTGGCCATTTTGAGCGTTTAATTGACCCCACAAATGTGATGCTCCAGAAAGTCAATCTGCTCAAAGGAAGGTCAGTTTTGTAGCTTCTGTAACGAGCTAAACTGTTTCCAGATGTGTGAACATGATTGCACAAGGGTTTTCTAATCATCAATTAGCCTTCTGAGCCAATGAGCAAACACATTGTACCATTAGAACACTGGAGTGATAGTTGCTGGAAATGGGCCTCTATACACCTATGTAGATATTGCACCAAAAAAACAGACATTTGCAGCTAGAATAGTCATTTACCACATTAGCAATGGATAGAGTGTATTTCTTTAAAGTTAAGACTAGTTTAAAGTTATCTTCATTGAAAAGTACAGTGCTTTTCCTTAAAAAATAAGGACATTTCAATGTGACCCCAAACTTTTGAACGGTAGTGTACATGTATATGCTGTATCGGGACAGATCCATTAAGAGTTTGAACAGAAATATGTCGTATAGGAATTAACTACACACAATAACACATTAACAAAATGCTGTGTCACATGAATGATTTTTAAAGTACCGGTAATACCTTTGTGACATGAAAAAAACCACAAGTAATGTACAAAAACATGGTGTTTACTTTTGGATATCAATACAAAACTCAAAGTTTGGCTAATGAAGATGAAGTTTAATAACAACCTTTCTTCTTCTCCAACGCCTGCAGTTGTGCAACACTTAGGCCAGGAGTCGGCAACCCAAAATGTTGAAAGAGCCATATTGGAGCAAAAATACAAAAACAAATTTGTCTGGCGCCGCAACAAATTAAAAGCCATATTACATACAGATAGTGTGTCTTGAGATATACATTGAATTGAGATGATTTACAGGAAACTAAATGAGCTCAAATATAGCTACAAATGAGGCATAATGGTGCAATATGTACATATAGCTTGCCTAAATAGCATGTTAGCATTGATTAGCTTGCAGTCATGCAGTGACCAAATGTGTCTGATTAGCACTCCACACAAGTCAATAACATCAACAAAACTCACCTTTGTGCATTCACGCACAACATTAAAAGTTTGGTGGACAAAATGAGACAGAAAAAGAAGTGGCATAAAAACACGTCCTAGAAAGTCGGAGAAAGTTATATATGTAAACAAACTAAGGTGAGTTCAAGGACCGCAAAAATTAGTAGGACAAAACGGCGCTCGCCAAATACTCGACTCAGTGAAGCATGTTTAATATACAGTGTGCTTTATAACAATTAGGGAGGTTTGTGTCATGTTTGTCCTCCTACAGAAAACATATTAAAACAAAAATATATAATTTTTCCCCTCATCTGTTTCCATTTTTCATACATTTTTTAAAAAGCTTCAGAGAGCCACTAGGGCGGCGCTAAAGAGCCGCATGCGGCTCTAGAGCCGCGGGTTGCCGACCCCTGACTTAGGCCAACAAAAATAAAGAGTGACACCTCTCACAGCGAATACACAATCTTCACAGCTTACGTTCAATTTGATGAGATGACAAATTATTTTAGCTAGTATTGATGTTATTTGAACACTGATACAGTTTGCATTATCAGTGTTGCCTAAAATGCATGAATAAATGACGATTTTTCGGTAATTAAACAATTAGAAGGTATTACTAACAGTCTGGAATTTTACCGCGGATTATCATTATACCGTTTACCTTTACATCCCCAGTTTATTTGTTACTCATTTATATCCATCCATCCATCCATCCATTTTCTACCGCTTGTTCCATTTGGGGTCGCGGGGGGTGCTGGAGCCTATCTCAGCTGCATTCGGGCGGATGGCGGGGTACACCCTGGACAAGTCGCCACCTCATCACAGGGCCAACACAGATAGACAAACAACATTCACACACTAGGGCCAATGTACTCCCACGCAGTCACGGGGAGAACATGCTAATTTATATCCAGTTATTTTAAATCAAACTTAAAGTTGAGTTTTTGTGGTACAATAAATACTCATGTTTTCGAACAATTGTGAATAATCACGTTTATTATTCATGATTTCAATATCAATCCAAAATTCTGGTGATTATTATTTTGGTCATAATCCTCCAGCCTTAGTTTCATGTCAAATTTGTGTCAGAAGTGTGCGGACTTACAGTATGCGATGAGATCCAGAACCAAATATTTTTTTGATGTTTGTAGGTGGTCTGAAGGGAGTTGCCCGCGGGGGTCTGGCCGGTTTGGCCTTGTCTAGTGCCTACGCCATCTACAACAACTGGGAACACCTGACCGGAACGTCGTCGTCAACCTCCAGGATGTACTGAGCACCCCCATGGCGCCCCTTCCCCACCTCCGCCTCTGACATTAGGGCCAAAAGTATCCCCAGCAAAGACGACTCAGACCCCGTCAACACTTTCCAGGGCGGGATGCTAGGCATGCATGGTTCCACACATGATTGGCAGCACGTGGCTCAAGGACCTCCAGGCGAGCTGCAAGTGGACCTTGGTAACATTGAACTCTGCCTTACAGTCAGTGCTACTGTGATATTTATGAAAAATTAATGGTTATTAATGGTCATTATTAGTCTCCATAATAAATTATGGCAAATTCTTCCCCACCATGAAAAAACAGCAGTCATCTATTTTTAAAAATACTTTATTGTAAAAGCAGAGGCTGCTCAGTGCAGGAAGAAGTCTCGGATGCGCGTCCCCTCGATCCAGTGGATGTATGTGGAGGTTCTGGTGAAGACGCTGGGCTTGTTCTCCACCGTGCACCCGATGGGGCCGAAACTCACCACGCCGTGCACCTCCCAGCGGTCCCGGCCCAGCTGGCAGAGCAGAGGTCCACCAGAGTCGCCCTGGACAAGAAGGAAGGTTGGATGGACGGTTCTTTCACTTCAGTACTTCTCTCTATAGCAGGGGTGCCCAAACGCTTTGCCTCAGAGGCCCGAAGGGAAAATGGGCCAACGTTCCGGCGGTTTGTACCATGCAACAGCACCACGTGTGAGGATTTTCTCATTTATAATTAGAAAATGTCACACAGTGGTGTGCCTAATTCACTTAGCATACAACTCTTACCTTTTATGTACACTACCGTTCAAAAGTTTGGGGTCACCCAAACAATTTTGTGGAATAGCCTTCATTTCTAAGAACAAGAATAGACTGTCAAGTTTCAGATGAAAGTTCTCTTTTTCTGGCCATTTTGAGCGTTTAATTGACCCCAGAAATGTGATGCTCCAGAAACTCAATCTGCTCAAAGGAAGGTCAGTTTTGTAGCTTCTGTAACGAGCTAAACTGTTTTCAGATGTGTGAACATGATTGCACAAGGGTTTTCTAATCATCAATTAGCCTTGTGAGCCAATGAGCAAACACATTGTACCATTAGAACACTGGAGTGATAGTTGCTGGAAATGGGCCTCTTTACACCTATGTAGATATTGCACCAAAAACCAGACATTTGCAGCTAGAATAGTCATTTACCACATTAGCAATGTATAGAGTGTATTTCCTCAAACATAAGACTAGTTTAAAGTTATCTTCATTGAAAAGTACAGTGCTTTTCCTTCAAAAATAAGGACATTTCAATGTGACCCCAAACTTTTGAACGGTAGTGTACAAAACCAGTGAAGTTGGCACGTTGTGTAATTCGTAAATAAAAACAAAATACAATGATTTGCAAATCCTTTTCAACTTATATTCAATTGAATAGACTGCAAAGACAAGATATTTAATGTTCCAACTCAGAAACTTCATTTTTTTTTCTTCAAATAATAATTAACTTAGAATTTAATGGCAGCAACACATTGCAAAAAAGTTGGAAAAGGGCATGTTCACCACTGTGTTACATGGCCTTTCCTTTTAACAACACTCAGTAAACGTTTGGGAACTGAGGAGACACATTTTTGAAGCTTTTCCGGTGGAATTCTTTCTCATTCTTGCTTGATGTACAGCTTAAGTTGTTCAACAGTCCGGGGGTCTCCCTTGTGGTATTTTAGGCTTCATATTGCTCCACATATTTTTAATAGGAGACAAGTCTGGACTACAGGCAGGCCAGTCTAGTACCTGCACTCTTTTACTATGAAGCCACGCTGTTGTAACACGTGGCTTGGCATTGTTTTGCTGAAATAAGCAGGGGCGTCCATGATAACGTTGCTTGGATGGCAACATATGTTGCTCCAAAACCTGTATGTACCTTTCAGCATTAATGGCGCCTTCACAGATGTGTAAGTTACCCATGTCTTGGGCACTAATACACCCCCATACCATCACACATGCTGGCTTTTCAACTTTGCGCCTATAAAAATCCGGATGGTTCTTTTTCCTCTTTGTTCCGGAGTACATGACGTCCACAGTTTCCAAAATCAATTTGAAATGTGGACTCGTCAGACCACAGAACACTTTTCCACTTCGCATCAGTCCATCTTAGATGAGCTCGGGCCCAGCGAAGCCGGCGGCGTTTCTGGGTGTTGTTGATAAATGGCTTTCGCTTTGCGTAGTAGAGTTTTAACTTAGCGACCAACTGTAGTTACTGACCGTGGTTTTCTGAAGTGTTCCTGAGCCCGTGTGGTGATATCCTTTACACACTGATGTTGCTTTTTGATGCAATAACGTCTGAGGGATCAAAGGTCCGTAATATCATTGCTTACGTGCAGTGATTTCTCCAGATTCTCCGAAACTATTGATGATATTACAGACTTTAGATGGTGAAATCCCTAAATTCCTTGCAATAGCTGGTTGAGAAATGTTGTTCTTTAACTGTTGGACAATTTGCTCACGCATTTGTTGACAAAGTGGTGACCCTCGCCCCGTCCTTGTTTGTGAATGACTGAGCATTTCATGGAAGCTGCTTTTATACCCAATCATGGCACCCACCTGTTCCCAATTAGCCTATTTACCTGTGGGATAATAATAATAATAACTGGGATTTATATAGCGCTTTTCTAAGTACCCAAAGTCGCTTTACATGTTAAAAACCCATCATTCATTCACACCTAGTGGTGGTAAGCTACTTTCGTAGCCACAGCTGCCCTGGGGTAGACTGACGGAAGCGTGGCTGCCAATTTGCGCCTACGGCCCCTCCGACCACCACCTATCATTCACTCAACATTCATTCACCGGTGCAGGTGCAATATCTACATAGGTGTATAGAGGCCCATTTCCAGCAACTATCACTCCAGTGTTCTAATGGTGCAATGTGTTTGCTCATTGGCTCAGAAGGCTAATTGATGATTAGAAAACCCTTGTGCAATCATGTTCGCACATCTGAAAACAGTTTACCTCGTTACAGAAGCTACAAAACTGACCTTCCTTTGAGCAGATTGAGTTTCTGGAGCATCACATTTGTGGGGTCAATTAAACGCTCAAAATGGCCAAAATTTACCTGTGGGATGTTCCAAATTAGTGATTGATGAGCATTCCTCAACTTTCTCAGTCTTTTTTGCCACTTGTGCCAGCTTTTTTGAAACATGTTGCAGGCATCAAATTCCAAATGAGCTAATATTTGCCAAAAATAACAACGTTTCTCAGTTTGAACGTTAAATATCTTGTCTTTGCAGTCTATTCAATTGAATATAAGTTGAAAAGGATTTGCAAATCATTGTATTCTGTTGTTATTTACCATTTACACAACGTGACAACTTCCCTTTGGGCACCCCTGCTCTGTAACAAGGATGCCGTACGGCCGACGTACCTGACAAGCAGCAGGCGGATCCTCCGTGTCTCTGAAGCCGGCGCAGATCATGGAGTCTCGGACGCGGTCGCCCCAGAACTTCTTCTGTCGACAGGTTTTGAAGTCGATGACGGGGAGCCGGGCTTGATTGAGGGCTTCGGACAGGGACACGTTCTCCTTCCCTCCTGGAACGTTTCAATGGAACCGTGTCAAGTTTCGACATCAGACCAAAGTAGTCGGGTTTTGTCCTCACCCCGGGTGTCGCCCCAGCCCGTCACCCAGCAGTAGTGCCCCGGCTTCAGGTTGGTCTGCTTGCGCGGCAGGCAGGCGTAGCGGATGAAGTTGGACGGGAGGATGTCGGCGCCGGCCTTCACCAGAGCGATGTCGTAGTTCAGCTCGCTGTGGGCCGGGTAGCGGAAGTTCTCGTGCCGGTAGATCCTCTTCACCGGGAAAACCCTCTCCACCAACTCGGAGCGCTTCAGACGGTGCTTCCCCAGGACGATCCTCCACGAGCTGGCGTCCTCCGCCTTGCCTCTGGAAGGAACACGAAACGCCGCGTTTAAACAACCACGGAAGTTCCCCCTCCTCCACGTGGTTCGTCTTACTTTTGGAAGCAGTGAGCAGCAGTGAGGATCCAGTTCTTGTGGATCAGAGTTCCTCCGCAGACGTGGATGTAGTGTTTGCTACCTCTGGGCCGAACCTGACAGAACCAGAGAGAACCATCATACACTCGACTAACGATTCGATCCGATTCCTGGGGTGACTATTCCATTTAGAATCGATTCAAACTAGAGATGTCCAATAATGACTTTTTTGCCGATATTCCGGTATTGTCCAACTCTTAATTAAAATCCGATATCAACCGATACCGATATATACAGTTGTGGAATTAACACATTATTATGCCTAATTTTGTTGTGATGCCCCGCTGGATGCATTAAACCAGGGGTCACCAACGCGGTGCCCGCGGGCACCAGGTAGCCCGTAAGGACCAGATGAGTCGCCCGCTGGCCTGTTCCAAAAATAGCTCAAATAGCAGCACTTACCAGTGAGCTGCCTTTATTTTTTAAATTTTATTTTTTTACTAGCAAGCTGGTCACGCTTTGCTCGACATTTTTAATTCTAAGAGAGACAAAACTCAAATTGAATTTGAAAATCCAAGAAAATATTTTAAAGATTTGGTCTTCACTTGTTTAAATAAATTCATTATTTTTTTTACTTTGCTTCTTATAACTTTCAGAAAGACAATTTTAGAGAAAAAATACAACCTTAAAAATGATTTAAGGATTTTTAAACACATATACCTTTTTACCTTTTAAATTCCTTCCTCTTCTTTCCTGACAATTTAAATCAATATTCAAGTAATTTTTTTTTTTTTTATTGTAAAGAATAATAAATACATTTTAATTTAATTCTTCATTTTAGCTTCTGTTTTTTCGACGAAGAATATTTGTGAAATATTTCTTCAAACTTATTATGATTAAAATTCAAAAAAAATATTCTGGCAAATCTAGAAAATCTGTAGAATCAAATTTAAATCTTATTTCAAAGTCTTTTGATATTCTTTTAAAATTTATGTTCTGGAAAATCTAGAAGAAATAATGATTTGTCTTTGTTAGAAATATAGCTTGGTCCAATTTGTTGTATATTCTAACAAAGTGCAGATTGGATTTTAACCTATCTAAAACATGTCATCAAAATTCTAAAATTAATCTTAATCAGGAAAAATTACTAATGATGTTCCATAAATTATTTTTTTAATTTTTTCTAAAAGATTCGAATTAGCTAGTTTTTCTCCTCTTTTTTTCAGTTGAATTTTGAATTTGAAAGAGTCGAAATTGAAGATAAACTATGTTTCAAAATTTAATTGTCATTTTTTTCCGTGTTTTCTCCTCTTTTAAACCGTTCAATTAAGTGTAAATATCATTAATTATTAATCATAACATAGAGTTAAAGGTAAATTGAGCAAATTGGCTATTTCTGGCAATGTATTTAAGTGTGTATCAAACTGGTAGCCCTTCGCATTAATCAGTACCCAAGAAGTAGCTCTTGGTTTCAAAAAGGTTGGTGACCCCTGCATTAAACAATGTAACAAGGTTTTCCAAAATAAATCAACTCAACTTATGGAAAAAAGTGCCAACATGGCACTGCCATATTTATTATTGAAGTCACAAAGTGCATTATTTTTTTTTAACATGCCTCAAAACAGCAGCTTGGAATTTGGGGTGTAGCGGGTTGTGTATATTGTAGCGTCCCGGAAGAGTTAGTGCTGCAAGGGGTTCTGGGTGTTTGTTCTGTTGTGTTTATGTTGTGTTACGGTGCGGATGTTCTCCCGAAATGGGTTTGTCATTCTTGTTTGGTGTGGGTTCACAGTGTGGCGCATATTTGTAACAGTGTTAAAGTTGTTTATACAGCTACCCTCAGTGTGACCTGTATGGCTGTTGACCAATTATGCCTTGCATTCACTTGTGTGTGTGAAAAGCCGTAGATATTATGCGATTGGGCCGGCACGCAAAGGCAGTGCCTTTAAGGTTTATTGGCGCTCTGTACTTCTCCCTACGTCCGTTTACACAGCGGCGTTTTAGTCATAAATTATATATATATATATATATTATCTGACATCTCTAATTCAAACCGATTCTCGTCATGTATTATTTGGTATAATAATTATAATGAGACCTTTTTAAAACAGGTTACAGGTTATCTTCTGTTGGTTGGCCTAAAATTGTCATTTTTAAAATTGAACATAATGTCATGGCTGTCTTTGAGTTTCCAATCATTTCTACAACTCTTTATTTTTTTGTGATTGAGTGATTGGAGCACATACAGTTGTGCTCATAAGTTTACATACCCTGGGAGAATTTATGATTTTTTTGGCCATTCTTCAGAGAATATGAATGATAACACAAAAACCTTTCTTCCACTCATGCTTAATGGTTGTGTGAAGCTATTTATTGGCAAACAACTGTGTTTACTCTTTTTGAATCAAAATGACAAAAGAAAGTACCCAAATGACCCTGATCAAAAGTTTACATACCCGAGTGACTTTGATCTGATAACAGGCACAAAAGTTGACACAAACAGGTTTGAATGGCTAACCAAGGTTCCAATCCTCACCTGTGACATGTTTGTTTGTAATGAATGTGTGTGTATAAAAGGTCAGCGAGTTTCTGGGCTTCTGACAGACCATTGCATCTTTCATCCAGTGCTGCACACATGTTTCTGGATTCTGAGTCACGCGGAAGGCAAAATAATTGTCAAAGGATCTGCGAGAAAAGGTAATTGAACTGCATAAAACAGGAAAGGGGTATAAAAAGATAACCAAGGAATTGAGAATGCCAATCAGCAGTGTTCAAACGCTGATTAAGAAGTAGGAAATGAGGGATTCAGGTAGACCAGCAAAGCTTTCAGCCACAACTGCCAGGAAAATTGTTCGAGATGCAAAGAAAAATCCACAAATAACTTCAGCTGAAATACAGGACTCTCGGAAAAATTGTGGTGTGGCTGTTTCAAGGCACTTAAAGAAAAATGGGCTGCATGGTCGAGTGGCCAAAAAGTTCAATTTTGGTCTCATCACTCCAAATCACTTTGTTCCAGAAGTTTTGAGGCTTGTCTCTGTGCTGTTTGACGTAATGTAAGCAGGATACTTTGTGACATTTGCGCAGAAAGGGCTTTCTTCTGGAGACTCGACCATGCAGCCCATTTTTCTTCAAGTGCCTCCTTATTGTGCATCTTGAAACAGCCACACCACCATTTTTCAGAGAGTCCTGTATTTCAGCTGAAGTTATTTGTGGATTTTTCTTTGTTGGGTCGAAAGTATACGTACAGCAATGTTAATATTTGGTCACATGTCCCTTGGCAAGTTTCACTGCAATAAGGCGCTTTTGGTAGCCATCCACAAGCTTCTGGCAAGCTTCTGGTTGAAGTTTTGACCACTCCTCTTGACAAAATTGGTGCAGTTCAGCTAAATGTGTTGGTTTTCTGACATGGACTTGTTTCTTCAGCATTGTCCACACGTTTAAGTCAGGACTTTAGGGAAGGCCATTCTAAAACCTTCATTCTAGCCTGATTTAGCCATTCCTTTACCACTTTTGACGTGTGTTTGGGGTCATGTTCCTGTTGGAACACCCAACTGCGCCCAAGACCCAACCTCCGGGCTGATGATTTTAGCTTGTCCTGAAGAATTTGGAGGTAATCCTCCTTTTTCCATTGTCCCATTTACTCTCTGTAAAGCACCAGTTCCATTGGCAGCAAAACAGGCCCAGAGCATAATGCTACCACCACCATGCTTGACGGTAGGAATGGTGTTCCTGGGATTAAAGGCCTCACCTTTTGCTGGGTATTGTGGCCAAACAGTTACATTTTTGTTTCATCTGACATCACATGGACAAAGATAAGACCTGGAGGGAAAGTTCTGTGGTACATACATTTAATTAGAATTTATTTTTAAATAGATTTTGAAAATTATGAAGTGATCGGGATGGTTCCTGCTGGCCCCACCATGGACTGGACTTTCGCTGATGTGTTGGACTTTCACAATATTATGTCAGACCCACTCGACATCCATTGCTTTCGGTCTCCCCTAGAGGGGGGGGGGGGGTTACCCACATATGCGGTCCTCTCCAAGGTTTCTCATAGTCATTCACATTGACGTCCCACTGGGGTGAGTTTTCCTTGCCCGTATGTGGGCTCTGTACCGAGGATGTCGTCGTGGCTTGTACAGCCCTTTGAGACACTTGTGATTTAGGGCTATATAAATAAACATTGATTGATTGATTGATTGACAATTACCCACAAGAAAAACAACAGCATATATAATTATAATATTACACCTCAAAGTTTCTTTTTTAAACTAATGTCATGAATAAAGTCAAAAATAAAACTGGGCAGAAAATAAAAATATTTATGCAGTATAACACAATTGTACACCGGCATACAAGATTGTTATGCTTTATGTAATGAGCCTCCCCGCCGCTGGTTGGCGTAACAAATGTCACAGTGAACCCCGCAAGATCCGACCAAAACATCCGGTCTCACTCGCTAGCATTAGCTTATAGCTACAGAATACAGATCGACATAACTTTGTTTTTCCAACCAGGGGAGCAAAAACATTGTTGAGAAGAAATGTTAATATATAATTATTTATTATTTTTATACGTATCCTTGAAAAGATGGAGAAAAACTCGAAGAAGATACCGTAGAACGAGGTCTGTACTCCATGATTACTTTATTAAACTACTGTACTCTGTTTGTACTACATTGTATGTAATAATTATCATCTAAAAGTTATTTTTTGTTTTAAAATTAAGGATTGTATTTACTAGCCTGGCTATTAAGTCATTAAAGCTCTTATTTAGATACAATTAAAACAGTTTTTATCCATCCTATTAATTTTTTTTTACTGTTTTTACCTTCTTTTTTTTCAACTAACCTGGCTATTAAGTCATTAAAGCTGTTGTAATGTAAGTTATATAGATACAATTAAAACTTATTATCCATCCTATTTGTAAAAAATAAACAATCACAATTACCGACAAGAAAAACAACAGCATATATAATTGTAATATTACCCTTAAAAGTTTTTTTCTGAAGTAATGTAAGGTAAAGTCAAAAGTGTGGGACAAAAATTAAACAAGGCAGAGAATTAAATTATTAATGCAAAATAACTAAAAAAACGTCATTTTAAAAATGTGTTATAATTATTTATCTTTTAATTAGATTTTTTTTAAATGATTTTTGAAAATTATGAAGTGAACTGAAAAATAGAACATGGCAGAAAATAAAATTGTTGATGCAAAATAACAAAAAAAAAACGTAATTTCAAAAATGTATTCTTATATTTATTTATTTTTTAATAACAATTTTTTTTTGGATTGATTTTTGAAAATAATGAAGTGATTTAGAATCGGGTGAATAAGAATCGCAATTCGAATGTGATTTTTTATTTTTTTTTGTGCACCTCTACTCGACTACAGACTACTATACTCTTGTATAGGGAACAACTCTTATGCCCTCTTGTCAATTCCACTATCCTATTGAATAAAATGTAGATAAAGGAATACAAAGCATTTTTTTTATAAGCAAAATAGAAAATAAATGAAGAAACATTCAGAACTGCATTTTTTTTACTGTTATTTTTACTCCTTTTTTTTTACTAGCCTGGCTATTAAGTCATTAAAGCTGTTGTAATGTAAGTTAGATAGATACAATTAAAACAATTTTCATCCATCTTATTTATAACAATAAACAATCACAATTACCCGCAAGAAAAACAACAGCATGTATAATTGTAATATTACCCTTAAAAGTTTGTTCCTGAAGTAATGTTAGGTAAACTGAAAAATAGAACATGGCAGAAAATAAAATTGTTGATGCAAAATAACTAAAAAAAAACGTAATTTCAAAAATGTATTCTTAGATTTATTTATTTTTTAATTTGATTTTTTTTTTGATTGATTTTTGAAAATAATGAAGTGATTTAGAATCGGGTGAATAAGAATCGCAATTCGAATGTGATTTTTTTTTTTTTGTGTGCACCTCTACTCGACTACAGACTATATACTCTTGTATAGGGAACAACTCTTATGCCCTCTTGTCAATTCCACTATCCTATTGAATAAAATGTAGATAAAGGAATACAAAGCATTTTTTTTATAAGCAAAATAGAAAATAAATGAAGAAACATTCAGAACTGCATTTTTTTTACTGTTATTTTTACACCTTTTTTTTTTTACTAGCCCGGCTATTAAGTCATTAAAGCTGTTGTAATGTAAGTTAGATGGATACAATTAAAACAATTTTCATCCATCTTATTTATAACAATAAACAATCACAATTACCCGCAAGAAAAACAACAGCATATATAATTTTAATATTACCCTTAAAAGTTTTTTCCTGAAGTAATGTTAGGTGAACTGAAAAATAGAACATGGCAGAAAATAAAATGGTTGATGCAAAATAACTAAAAAAAAACGTAATTTCAAAAATGTATTCTTATATTTATTTATTTTTTAATTTGATTTTTTTTTTGGATTGAGTTTTGAAAATTATGAAGTGATTTAGAATCGGGTGAATAAGAATCGCAATTCGAATGTGATTTATTTATTTTTTTGTGTGCACCTCTACTCGACTACTATACTCTTGTATAGGGAACAACTCTTATGCCCTCTTGTCAATTCCACTATCCTATTGAATAAAATGTAGATAAAGGAATAAAAAGCATTTTTATAAGCAAAATATAAAATAATTGAAAAAACATTCAGAACTGCATTTTTTTTGGACTGTTTTTCCCTTTTTTTTTAATTTACTAGCCTGGCTATTAAGTCATTAAAGCTCTTATATAGATACAATTAAAACAATTTTTATCCATCTTATTTATACAAACACATATACATACTATATACTACACATAATATAGCGTAGGGCTGTGTGATAACATGATATCAATATATATCAAGAGCAGCAATAAAAAAAAAATGTGTTCGATAAAAACGTTTTTTTTCCTTTTCGTCGGAAAACACCAGAATTTGCAACGCAAGGCTGGTTGCATGAACAAAGGCAGCCGCTGTCTGGTAACCGAGCAACGCAGGAAGTGTCACTGATGAGTGGGAGTGACACGCAAACAGCCAATCAGGTAACAGTATCAATCATCAAGTTTGGTTGTGGCATATTGTTGCAGAGAGCAAATACATTGTGGATAAAACAGGAACAGTAACTTTGAGAGTATAACAGTTTTTGGATTTTTTTCAAAGGGACCGTAGTCAGACCAATGTTGTCTGTAAATAATGTAAGGCGCGCGTCCCCACCAAAACCGGTAAATACCACGCCATCTTAGTCGCGCTCACCCTTTAGAGCACAGCTGTTACTTCCTGGCACTAAACCTGCAGAACTTAGTTCTTTTTAGGTTTCTTTATGTTTACATTTTCACACTTTATGAAGCATTTCTTACATATTGCTTTTTTTTGCACCTGCACTTGAAGGGGTTATTGGTAAGTGTTCAATTCAAGTCAAGCTTTATTTATACAGCATTTTAAAACAACTTAAGTATAAGTATACTTTTTTTTTTTTTTTTTTCAAAGGGACCGTAGTCAGACAAATGTGGTCTGTAAATAATGTAAGGCGTGCCGGTAATACCACACCATCTTAGCCGCGCTCACCCTTTAGAGCACAGCTGTAACTTCCTGGCACTAAACCTGCAGAACTTAGTATTTTTTAGGTGTCTTTATGTTTACATTTTCACACTTTTCACTATTTGGTTCCGCTTTATTAAGCATTTCTTACATATTCCTTATTTTTGCACCTTCATTTGAAGGGGTTATTGGTAATTGTTCAATTTAACTCAAGCTTTATTTATACAGCACTTTAAAACAACTTAAGTATAAGTATAACAGTTTTTGGATTTTTTCAAAGGGACCGTAGTCAGACCAATGTGGTCTGTAAATAATGTAAGGCGCGCGTCCCCACCAAGACCAGTAAATACCACGCCATCTTAGCCGCGCTCACCCTTTAGAGCACAGCTGTAACTTCCTGGCACTAAACCTGCAGAACTTATTTCTTTTTAGGCTTCTTTATTTTTACATTTTCACACTTTATGAAGCATTTATTACTTATTCCTTATTTTTGCACCTTCATTTGAAGGGGTTATTGGTAAGTGTTCAATTCAACTCAAGCTCTATTTATACAGCACTTTAAAACAACTTAAGTATAAGTATAACAGTTTTTGGATTTTTTCAAAGGGACCGTAGTCAGACCAATGTGGTCTGTAAATATTGTAAGGCGCGTGTCCCCACCAAGACCGGTAATACTGCGCCATCTTAGCCACGCTCACCCTTTAGAGCACAGCTGTAACTTCCTGGCACTAAACCTGCAGATCTTATTTCTTGTTAGGCTTCTTTATGTTTACATGTTCACACTTTATGAAGCATTTCTTACATATTCCTTAATTTTGCACCTTCATTTGAAGGGGTTATTGGTAAGTGTTCAATTCAAGTCAAGCTTTATTTATACAGCACTTTAAAACAACTTAAGTATAACAGTTTTTTCAAAAGGACCGTAGTCAGACCAACGTGGTCTGTAAATAATGTAAGGCGCGCGTCCCCACCAAGACCGGTAAATACCACGCCATCTTAGCCGCGCTCACCCTTTAGAGCACAGCTGTAACTTCCTGGCACTAAACCTGCAGAACTGAGTTCTTTTTAGGCTTCTTTATGTTTAAATTTTCACACTTTGCACTATTTGGTTCCACTTTATTTAGCATTTCTTACATATTCCTTATTTTTGCACCTTCATTTGAAGGGGTTATTGGTAAGTGTTCAATTCAAGTCAAGCTTTATTTATACAGCACTTTAAAACAACTTAAGTATAAGTATAACAGTTTTTTTATTTTTTCAAAGGGACCGTAGTCAGACCAATGTGGTCTGTAAATAATGTAAGGCGTGCCGGTAATACCACGCCATCTTAGCCACGCTCACCCTTTAGAGCACAGCTGTAACTTCCTGGCACTAAACCTGCAGAACTGAGTTCTTTTTAGGCTTCTTTATGTTTAAATTTTCACACTTTTCACTATTTGGTTCCACTTTATTTAGCATTTCTTACATATTCCTTATTTTTGCACCTTCATTTGAAGGGGTTATTGGTAAGTGTTCAATTCAAGTCAAGCTCTATTTATACAGCACTTTAAAACAACTTAAGTTGACCGAAGTGCCGCACAGAGCACATAAGACAATACAAATCAATAAAAACTGAATAGTAGAATAAACAGTAATAAAATAACAGCACATTTAAAACAAAAAAAATGGATTTTAGAATTTTGTTTGTATTGAGTCCATGCTTGTGTTGACATTTCCTTTCCTTTCTGCCTTGATAACTGAGAGGATTATAATTAACGGAAGGTTACATTTGGAATAAAAATGTTTACATTTCATATATTTAGGGTCCGCACAGGACCATTGCAGAAGGAATCCCAAAGGGAGTCCTTTTGCAATGGGACGAAAAGACCCTATTGAATTTGTAAGGTTTTATTATTCTTTATTATTATTACTATTATTATTCCGCCGCCACAAAAAACGCTACCGGTAATTTGACCCTACTTAACATGCTTCAAAACTCACCAAATTTGACACACACATCAGGACCTGCGAAAATGTCCATAAAATAAAAAAATCAAACCCCAAAAATCAAAATTGCGCTCTAGCGCCCCCTAGGAAAAAACAAACTGCCTGTAACTCCCACTAGGAAGGTCGTAGAGACATGAAACAAAAACCTCTATGTAGGTCTGACTTAGACCTACATTTCATAATTTAACATCCTCGGGCAAAAACCAACAGGAAGTTGGCAATTTCCCATTTAAGACAAAAATGTACTAAAAACACTCACTTTTGCCTCTTTGAGCTGTAATTTGACCCCCTTAAAATACTTCAAAACTCACCAAAATTCTCGCACACATCGGGACTGGTGGAAATTGCGATCTAAAAAAAAACGAACCCCAAAACTCAAAATTGTGCTCCAGCGCAATTTTTGAATAAAGCAGAGAAAAAACTGCTCCTCAGAGGAAAACTCAGACAAAACTGCTTGTAACTTCCGGTAGGAACGTCTTAGAGACATGAAACAAATACCTCTATGTAGGTCTCACCTAGACCTACATTTCTTAGATTGACATCCTTCTGCAAAAATCAACAGGAAGTTTGCTATCCCTCCTTCAAAACAAAATTTTTGTTACAACCGGTCACCAAACATCAAACGTTATCCCCTCTGAGCGCGTTTGTCGTTTCGGCTTCAAACTGCTACAGGACAGAGATTGAACCCTTCTGATTAAAATTTGCCGACGGCGTTTTGTTTAGTGCCACCGTTTTGATTTTACGAGCCTTCAAAGACCCGCAGCACTAAAGCTGCTCCGCTGAAGAAAACAACCACTGTGCCGCAGCACCTAGGAAAAAAAACACAGACACAACTTCCTCTAACTCCCAGTACGAATATCGTAGAGACACGAAACAAAAACCTCTATGTAGGTCTCACTCAGGACTACCACTGGACAAAAGTATTGGGACACCTAGGACTAGCACCAGCCAAAATGCGGACCCGACCAACGCTGCTTGCAGCTTTAATTTTCTTGTTTTTGATAGGTCATAAGAAATATCAATAATTACTGATATTGATTGATATGACACACCTATATTGGGCTCTGTACCGAGGATGTCGTTGTGGCTTGTACAGCCCTTTGAGACACTTGTGATTTAGGGCTATATAAATAAACATTGATTGATTGATTGATATTGTGATACAGTTTTCAGCCATATATTGCTCCTGTATTGTCATATAGATCAGTGTTTTTCAACCTTTTTCGAGCCAAGGCACATTTTTTGCGTTGAAAAAATGCGAAGGCACACCACCAGCAGAAATCATTGAAAAACGAAACTCATTTGACAGTAAAAAGTCGTTGTCGCAATTGTTGGATATGAATTTAAACCATAACCAAGAATGCATCAATATAACTGTTAGAATAATTGTTTCTAAATTATCACAAAAACTTTGTGTTACATTGGAGGGTGTGGTGAGAAGACAAAAGCTGTCTTTGAAACCTACCAAGAGTAAGGCTCGTAAAACTCCACTGTGTAGGGGCGGGGGAAGCAAGATGAAGGTGTTCCTGTGTTCTTTCATGTACGGTAATCAACAGAAAGATATTGTTCTAACCCAAGGACTTCGAAGCGGAGAGAAGACAGGATCTGCCCAATTTCCAGACGACCTCGTTTTGAACCTCGTTTTTTAACTGGTTTACAAACGTCTTTTTGAACTATTTTACAAACTCTTTTTGAACTGACCTTTTCTGTGAATTGTTTACGACCTTCTCTGTGAACTTTTTGCGACCTTTGTCCTTTGGATACAGCGGTGGCCATGTGGTCGTGGAGGGTCCAAAATAAAAGAAGGAGGCGTGCAGTCTTTTGGCAGAGCGCGCTGAGATACCGTGCAAGGGTACAGTGTACAGACGACTCTCCTCAATGTTGAGTCCAAATAGAATTCTGTCTCTGTTTAATTCTTTGCCTCTTGTCTTGTTTAATAGATGTCATCAGTGTTTGAACCCGACAATAACTCTTGTCTCAAAGTAGGTGTACTGTCACCACCTGTCACATCACCCCCTGACTTATTTTGAGTTGTTTGCTGTTTTCCTGTGTGTCGTGTTTTAGTTCTTGTCTTGCGGTCCTATTTCGGTGGCTTTTTTTCCTTTTTTTGGTATTTTCCTTTAGCAGTTTCATGTCTTCCTTTGAGCGATATTTCCCGCATCTACTGTACTTTTTTTTTAGCAATCAAGAATATTTCAGTTGTTTTTATCCTTCTTTGTGGGGACATTGTTGATTGTCATATGCATACTTGCCAACCTTGAGACCTCCAATATCGGGAGGTGGGGGGAGCTTGTTTGGGGGTGGAGGGCGTGGTTGGGGGCGTGGTTATTTACAGCTACAATTCACCAACTCAAGTATTTCATATATATTTCATATATATATGTATATATATATATATATATATATATATATATATATATATATATATATATATATATATATATATATATATATATATATATATATATATATATACATATATATATGTATGAAATACTTGACTTTCAGTGAATTCTAGCTATATATATATATATTTTTTTAAAATTTTATTTACATAGAAAAAAAAATAAATACTTGAATTTCAGTGTTCCAGTGGCTATCCATTAGATGGCAGTATTGTCCTGTTTAACTTCTCCGTTCATGATGAGTATATCATTTCGGCCGCCATGTCTGTAATTTCCTCGTTCTTCTACTTCGTCTCCTTGTTGTGTGCGCAGTTGTGCACTCTATAAAAGCCCTAGATGTTATGACGTCTTAGGGCGTGGTTGGGGGTGTGGTTATTTACAGCTACAATTCACCAACTCGAGTATTTCATATATATTTCATATATATATGTATGTATATATATATATATATATATATATATATATATATATATATATATATATATATATATATATATATATATATATATATATATATATATATATATATATATATGTATGTATGAAATACTTGACTTTCAGTGAATTCTAGCTATATATATATTTTTTTTTTTTAAATTTTATTTACATAGAAAAAATAAAAAATACTTGAATTTCAGTGTTCCAGTGGCTATCCATTAGATGGCAGTATTGTCCTGTTTAACTTCTCCGTTCATGATGAGTATATCATTTCGGCCGCCATGTCTGTAATTTCCTCGTTCTTCTACTTCGTCTCCTTGTTGTGTGCGCAGTTGTGCACTCTATAAAAGCCCTAGATGTTATGACGTCTTAGGGCGTGGTTGGGGGCGTGGTTATTTACAGCTACAATTCATCAACTCGAGTATTTCATATATATTTCATATATATATGTATATATATATACATATATATATATATATATGTATGAAATACTTGACTTTCAGTGAATTCTAGCTATATATATATATTTTTTTTTTTAATTTTATTTACATAGAAAAAAAAAAAAATACTTGAATTTCAGTGTTCCAGTGGCTATCCATTAGATGGCAGTATTGTCCTGTTTAACTTCTCCGTTCATGATGAGTATATCATTTCGGCCGCCATGTCTGTAATTTCCTCGTTCTTCTGCTTCGTCTCCTTGTTGTGTGCGCAGTTGTGCACTCTATAAAAGCCCTAGATGTTATGACGTCTTTGGGCAGGCAAGCTGTTTATTTTGTGGGAAAGCGGACGTGAGAACAGGCTGTCCCCACTCAGTCTCAGGTCCGCGTTGAGCTGGAGGGGGCGTGGCCTCCAGCTCCGGCTGAATACCGGGAGTTTGTCGGGAGAGGCGCTGAATATCGGGATTCTCCCGCTAAAAACGGGAGGGTTGGCAAGTATGGTCATATGTCATGTTCGGATGTACATTGTGGACGCCGTCTTTGCTCCACAGTAAGTCTTTGCTGTCGTCCAGCATTCTGTTTTTGTTTACTTTGTAGCCAGTTCAGTTGTAGTTTGGTTCTGCATAGCCTTCCCTAAGCTTCAATGCCTTTTCTTAAGGGCACTCACCTTTTGTTTAGTTTTGGTTTAAGCATTAGACACCTTTTTACCTGCACGCTGCCTCCCGCCGTTTCCCACATCTACAAAGCAATTAGCTACCTGCCGCCACCTACTGATATGGAAGAGTATTACACGGTTACTCTGCCGAGCTCTAGACATCACCGACACTCAACAACAACACACAATTTGCAGACTATAATTACTGGTTTGCAAAAAATATTTTTAACACAAATAGGTGAATTTAGATCATCTCCCACGGCACACCAGACTGTATCTCACAGTGGTTGAAAAACACTGATATAGATCATATAGGCAGTACTTTAGCTCCATGTCTATGTAATATTACGTTAATATGCATACCTGCAGGGAGACCTGCCAGGGCCATGAGTGCGGTCTGGCCTCGTTGCCTGACACGATCCTCTCGACCATGTTGGGCTTGAAGTAGGCCGTCCCGCAGTCTTTGGGCCAGTCTAGGAATTAAAAGACACCTTTTAGACCGCAACCATGTTTTTTTTTTGTAGGTATAACGTTTGTGTTGGTGTGTGTGCGCGCTCACCCAGGTGCAACACCTTGTGCTGGGGCTGCCTGCCGGGCGTCAGCGTGTACCCGGCCCGACTCAGCGGAGGCAGCAGCAACAGCAAACACACAACGTGAAGCGCAGCGTCCGTCATGGTCATCTGCACGATCACCCGGCCTGTGCACACCCTGACATTTATAGCAGGAGGCAAGCGTATGTCCATTGACAGGTACACATGTGCTACACACACACACACACACACACACACACACACACACAATGAGCAGTGTGACAACAAGGCGCTGGATTTTTCTCCTGCAGCGACAACTTTCCACAAAAAAGCCTTTTCACACACAAACACACACATATCAGAGTACACAAGCATCATGCCATATGACGTCGGGCCCTCTTTGCAAGAGGAACTGAAAGCAGCAGCCCATTAAAAGTCATTAATAATAATAATAATAGATTTTATTTGTAAAAAGCACTTTACATTGAGTAAACAACCTCAAAGTGCTACAGTGTGTTAAAAAAAATAAAAAATAAAAAAATAAAATAAAATAAAAAGATACAAAAATAACTAAAAATAAAAACCAGAACAGCCAAATAGCTAGTTACAGAGCCCCTAAAGCAGGGGTCCCCAAACTACGGCCCGCGGGCCGGATCCGGCCCGCTAGCGCCAAAAATCCAGCGCGGGTAAAAGTAAAAACTAAAAAAAAAATATATATATATATTTTTTAAACTGTCCTTTTTAATCAATTTTCTACCGCTTGTTACTCTCTGTGTCTCCTAGCCGCTCAGGTAAATCATATTGTCTAAAAATGCATTTTCCCATCGATAACGTGACATCGCGCTCAGAATATTATATATTCATATATATATATATATATACACAGCCCGGCCCCCGGCCAAATTTTTTTTAACACAATGCGGCCCCCGAGTCAAAAAGTTTGGGGACCCCTGCCCTAAAGGGACATGGGGGAAATGTTATTTTTTATAATTTTTTTATTTAATTTTTTTTAGACATGTATCTCGTGCGCACGAGAAACTTTTTATAAAGTTATAAAAAAATACAATAAAAAAAATGTTTTTTTGTAATTTTTTTTTGGACATGTATCTTTTGGAGGAACTTTTTATAAAGTTAAAAAAAATAAAATAAACAATTATAATTTTTTTTTTTTTTTTTTAGTCTTGTATCTCTAAAAAAAATAAAACATTCTAAAAATAAAATTTCCCCCATGGGGTAAATTTTATTTTTCATAATTTTTTATTTTTAAAAAAAAATTTTTTTAGACATGAATCTCGTGCGCATGAGAAACTTTTTTATAAAGTTATAAAAAAATAAATTAAAAAAAATATCTTTTTTTTTTTTTTTTAGACATGTATCTCGTGCACACGAGAAACTACCTCGTTCACACGAGAAACTTTCTCGTGCACACAAGAAACTTTCTCGTGCGCAAGAGAAACTTTTTATAAAGTTATAAAAAAATAAATAAACAATTATAATTTTTTTTTTTTTTTTTTAGACATGTATCTCGTGCGCAGGAGAAACTTTCTCCTGCGCACGAGATACATCTCTAAAAAAAATAAAAAATTCTAAAAATAACATTTCCCCCATGTCCCTTTAGGGCCTAAAGTTTAGGCCCTAAAGGGACATGGGGGAAATGTTATTTTTCATAATTTTTTTAAATTTTTTAATTTTTTTTTTAGACATGTATCTCGTGCGCACGAGAAACTTTTTTATAAAGTTATAAAAATAATAATAATAATTTTTTTTTTTTTTTTTTTTTAGACATGTACCTCGTGCGCACGAGAAACTATCTCGTTCGCACGAGAAAGTTTCTTGTGCGCACGAGAAAGTTTTTATAAAGTTATAAAAAAAAAAAATACAAATTTATAATTCTTTATTTTTTATTTTTTTTAGACATGTATCTCGTTTTAATTTTTTTTCATAACTTTATAAAAACTTTCTCGTGCGCACGAGAAACTTTCTCGTGCGCACGAGATACATGTCTAAAATAAATAAATAAATAAATACAATTATTAAAAAATAAATTCCCCCCATGTCCCTTTAGGGGCTGTGTAAGAAGTAGTGTGCATATATCAGAAAAAAGGCTTTTTTAAAAAGAAGGGTTTTTAAGCCTTTTTTAAAAGCATCCACAGTCTGTGGTGCCCTCAGGTGGTCAGGGAGAGCGTTCCACAGGCTGGGAGCGGCGGAGCAGAAAGCCCAGTCTCCCATTGTTCGTAGCTTTGTCCTCGGAGGTTGGAGGAGGTTGGCCTGTCTGGAGCGGAGGTGTCGAGTGGAAGATTTGGGGGTGAGTAGTTCTTTGAGGTAGAGGGGGGCATTTCCATGGAGGCACTAGTGGGTTAGTAGGGAGACTTTGTATTCAATCCTGAGTGGAACAGGAAGCCAGTGAAGGGATTTGAGAAGTGTATTCTCAAATCCTGTATGTATTCTGTATGTATTGCAGCTTCTGGATGTTCTTGCTGGGGATCCCGACAAGAAGTGCGTTGCTGTAGTCATTAAATGGATTTGGCGAAATTTAAGGCCTTAAATGGCATCAAAAAGCATTAAATCCAATGTCCAATCCACTTTATTTGTATAGCACATTTAAACAACAGAAATGATTCCAAAGTGCTGCACAACAATATTAAAAACAATATTCAAATATTATCCTTAGCTCCACCAATGACTGAATAAAAACAAATAAATAAATAAATGTAAAACCAATATATTACAATCCAAAAATAAATATGATTAAAAACGATTGACCAACATCGGCGGCAAGAACATGCCGTGACTGCCCTTGACTTTTTACTTTTTAATGGACGAGGGATGTAACAGTAAACAGTATAATGGTATTTCCTTATAAAATTCCCGACGGTTAGTAATACTTCTAATTTTTTAATCACCGAAAACCTGTCATTTAGTCATGCATTTTTAGGCCACACGAATGCAGCTGAGATAGGCTCCAGCGACCCCAAAAGGGACAAGCGGTAGAAAATGGATGGGACGGACGAAGTCAGGCGCTTGCGCAGTAGCGTCGCTTGGCTTGATAATGGCTAACTAACTACACAGACTTTGCTCGGGAGATTTCCCTTCGGCGTAAACAGAGCCAAGCGCTTGGTTTAATGTCATTTTCCCTCGCTTCCCGCCGTGCGTTTAAGAGCGCACTGCTGTTAGATGGAGACAGGTGTGGACAATATTGGAGACACTTGTCCCCACACTTTACCATGAATTGATTAACGTGGACCCCGACTTAAACAAGTTGAAAAACTTATTCGGGTGTTACCATTTAGTGGTCAATTGTACGGAATATGTACTGTATTGTGCAATCTACTAATAAAAGTTTGAATCAATCAATCGATCAATCAAAAACACTGAAAGTATACAGAGAAGGAGAAAAACTATTTGATGTTGCTTTTAGTTTCTCAATACAGCGTCCATCCAGCTGTGACTGAGAGGTAATGAGGTGAGGAAACATGCAGCAGGCGATGTGTGGTGAACGTTGTCACAACTTGTTTATAAAGTCTTTAGTTTGTTTACTGGGATGATCACTCCTTTATTTAACTGCAAACTGTATCAGTGTTCAAATAACATCAATACTAGCTAAATGTTTTGTCGTCTCATCGAATTGAAAGCAGGCTGTGAAGATTGTGTATTCGACGTGAGAGGCCAAACTGTTGTACTGAACCAAGAGAATAACAAAGCTCGTTTATTAGACTCCATCTTCATTAGCCAAACTGCTTTGTGTTTTATATTAATATCAAAAAGTAAATACAAGGTTGTTTTTACATTACTTGTGTTTTTTCATGCCACAAAGGTATGACTTTTAAAAACCATTCATGTGACACAGCATTTTGTTAATGTGTTATTGTGTGTAGTTAATTAATTCCTATATGACATTTTTCTGCTCAAAGTCTTAATGGGTCTGTCCCGATACAGCATCTACATGTACATAACTTAACATAAATGTATATAACTTGAAAAAAAATAAAATAAAAAATACCTCCCTCTATCAAAATGTAAAAATAGAGATAAAGGCTTTATCTAATGATAAAAAGTTTACAAGTTCATATTAATAATGAAAAAAAAAATAATAATAATAATAATAATTTAAAAAAATAAAAAAATAATATATTTATAAATATATATATATACACACACTACCATTCAAAAGTTTCAGGTCACATTGAAATGTCCTTATTTTTTAAGGAAAAGCACTGTACTTTTCAATGAAGATAACTTTAAACTAGTCTTAACTTTAAAGAAATACACTCTATACATTGCTAATGTGGTAAATGACTATTCTAGCTGCAAATGTCTGGTTTTTGGTGCAATATCTACATAGGTGTATAGAGGCCCATTTCCAGCATTGGCTCAGAAGGCTAATTGATGATTAGAAAACCCTTGTGCAATCATGTTCACACATCTGAAAACAGTTTAGCTCGTTACTGAAGCTACAAAACTGACCTTCCTTTGAGTAGATTGAGTTTCTGGAGCATCACATTTGTGGGTTCAATTAAACGCTCAAAATGGCCAGAAAAAGAGAACTTTCATCTGAAACTCGACAGTCTATTCTTGTTCTTAGAAATGAAGGCTATTCCACAAAATTGTTTGGGTGACCCCAAACTTTTGAACGGTAGTGTATATATATATATATATATATATATATATATATATATATATATATATATATATATATATATATATATATATATATATATATATATATATAAATATATATGCCTCCCAACTAATATGATCCCCTTCAAGAAACTCTTCAAACTTAAAGTGTTTACAAAGTACAAAGAAGAAGAACCACGATAAATATTCTGAATTTATCTCATCCATCCATTCGTTTTCTACATAATCTTATTTTTTTCACCATATGAAATATAACATGCTTCACCAAGTTTGATTGATTGATTGATTGAGAAGTTTATTGACATCTTAAAGAATTGAATCCATGTAATGCTTTAAAAAGGCAAATGGATGGCACAAAAAGCCAAAAGGCCATTAAATACTCATCACATTTGATACATTCAATAATAAAGTATTTTTATTTACTTTTATTGTTATTACTTGTGTAGTATATTGTGAATAAATAGAGAACGGGAAGTGAATACAAGTTTTAGCAACAGCTATGTAAAGGAAAAAGGGGTAGGATTAAATAAGCTCTGCTTCTTCCTGCTCCTTTTCGAACGTATCGAATAGAGAAACTGGGAATTGTGATGAATCATGTTGCATGTTTCAAATAAACTCAAACTCAACTCAACTTGCCTTGGTGCCCTGAAATATGAGCCCTCCTTTGAGGCAACACTTGCCTTGACCTCAAAAAGTTCAAATTCCACTACATAAAAATCAATAAATACAAAAACATCCTAAGATTAAACAGTCTCGTGAGCCAATTGTAGAGAGTACCTGTTACTGTAAAATATTCAAGAATATTAATGCTTACAATGTTGTCCATACAGACAGCTGCAAGCCTCGGACTATATAGTATAACTATCTGCAGCTTTACATGTCGTTAAAAAAAAAAGCATTCCAATTAGATTTGCTGAGAGTAGCAGAAACCCTGAAATAGAAGTACTAGCCCTTTAAGGTGTGAAAATAAGCAGGTAAGTCCACGTTGCCGCTGTGAAAATAAGCCACACAATGAGCTCAGTGGAAGTCACCAGCGACTGTGGACCAGGCAGAATGTGCACGTTCATCAATGCTCAAAGCTCCCCAGAGGGGTTCAACAAGTTTCATGGAACTGTTGACAAATACCTCAATTTACACATTTTTTAAAAACAGCCTTTTTCCTGTCATATAGAGCAGTGGTCCCCAACCTTTTTGTAGCTGGGGACTGGTCAACGCTTGAAAATTTGTCCCACGGACCGGGGGGGGGGGGGGGTGGAATTTAAATTTTTTATTTATTTATTTATTTTTCATATAGAAATACAATCATGTGTGCTTACGGACTGTATCCCTGCAGACTGTATTGATCTATATTGATATATAATGTATATATTGTGTTTTTTATGTTGATTTAATTTAATTTAATTTTTTTTTTTTTTTTTTTTTTTTTACATTTCTTGCCGGTACCGGTCCGCGGACCAATTGGTACCGGGCCGCGGTGGTTGGGGACTACTGATATAGAGGACATTTGGCAAGCTTTTTTGCAGAACGACCTTGAAAACAGCCTTTCTCCTGTCATATAGAGGATCTTTGGCAAGCTTTTTTGCAGAACGACCTTAAGAACAGCCTTTTTCCTGTCATATAGAGGATCTTTGGCAAGCTTTTTTGCAGAACGACCTTGAAAACAGCCTTTCTCCTGTCATATAGAGGATCTTTGGCAAGCTTTTTTGCAGAACGACCTTAAGAACAGCCTTTTTCCTCTCATATAGAGGATCTTTGGCAAGCTTTTTTGCAGAACGACCTTAAAAACAGCCTTTCTCCTGTCATATAGAGGATCTTTGACTAGCTTTGTTGCAGAACGACCTTAAAAACAGCCTTTCTCCTGTCATATAGAGGATCTTTGGCAAGCTTTTTTGCAGAACGACCTTAAAAACAGCCTTTCTCCTGTCATATAGAGGATCTTTGGCAAGCTTTTTTGCAGAACGACGTTAAAAACAGCCTTTCTCCTGTCATATAGAGGATCTTTGGCAAGCTTTTTTGCAGAACGACCTTAAAAACAGCCTTTCTCCTGTCATATAGAGGATCTTTGGCAAGCTTTGTTGCAGAACGACCTTAAAAACAGCCTTTCTCCTGTCATATAGAGGATCTTTGGCAAGCTTTGTTGCAGAACGACCTTAAAAACAGCCTTTCTCCTGTCATGTAGAGGATCTTTGACTAGCTTTGTTGCAGAACGACCTTAAAAACAGCCTTTCTCCTGTCATATAGAGGATCTTTGGCAAGCGTTTTTGCAGAACGACCTTAAAAACAGCCTTTTTCCTGTCATGTAGAGGATCTTTGGCAAGCTTTTTCGCAGAACGACCTTAAAAACAGCCTTTCTCCTGTCATATAGAGGATCTTTGGCAAGCTTTTTCGCAGAACGACCTTAAAAACAGCCTTTCTCCTGTCATGTAGAGGATCTTTGACTAGCTTTGTTGCAGAACGACCTTAAAAACAGCCTTTCTCCTGTCATATAGAGGATCTTTGGCAAGCTTTTTTGCAGAACGACCTTAAAAACAGCTTTCTCCTGTCATATAGAGGATCTTTGGCAAGCTTTTTTGCAGAACGACCTTAAAAACAGCCTTTCTCCTGTCATATAGAGGATCTTTGACTAGCTTTGTTGCAGAACGACCTTAAAAACAGCCTTTCTCCTGTCATATAGAGGATCTTTGGCAAGCTTTTTTGCAGAATGACCTTAAAAACAGCTTTCTCCTGTCATATAGAGGATCTTTGGCAAGCTTTTTTGCAGAACGACCTTAAAAACAGCCTTTCTCCTGTCATATAGAGGATCTTTGACTAGCTTTGTTGCAGAACGACCTTAAAAACAGCCTTTCTCCTGTCATATAGAGGATCTTTGGCAAGCTTTTTTGCAGAACGACCTTGAAAACAGCCTTTCTCCTGTCATATAGAGGATCTTTGGCAAGCTTTTTTGCAGAACGACCTTAAAAACAGCCTTTCTCCTGTCATATAGAGGATCTTTGACTAGCTTTGTTGCAGAACGACCTTAAAAACAGCCTTTCTCCTGTCATATAGAGGATCTTTGGCAAGCTTTTTTGCAGAACGACCTTAAAAACAGCCTTTCTCCTGTCATATAGAGGATCTTTGGCAAGCTTTTTCGCAGAACGACCTTAAAAACAGCCTTTCTCCTGTCATATAGAGGATCTTTGGCAAGCTTTTTTGCCGAACGACCTTAAAAACAGCCTTTCTCCTGTCATATAGAGGATCTTTGGCTAGCTTTGTTGCAGAACGACCTTAAAAACAGCCTTTCTCCTGTCATATAGAGGATCTTTGGCAAGCTTTTTTGCAGAACGACCTTGAAAACAGCCTTTCACCTGTCATATAGAGGATCTTTGGCAAGCTTTTTTGCAGAACGACCTTAAAAAAAGCCTTTCTCCTGTCATATAGAGGATCTTTGGCAAGCTTTTTTGCAGAACGACCTTAAAAACAGCCTTTCTCCTGTCATATAGAGGATCTTTGGCAAGCTTTGTTGCAGAACGACCTTAAAAACAGCCTTTCTCCTGTCATATAGAGGATCTTTGACTAGCTTTGTTGCAGAACGACCTTAAAAACAGCCTTTCTCCTGTCATATAGAGGATCTTTGGCAAGCGTTTTTGCAGAACGACCTTAAAAACAGCCTTTTTCCTGTCATGTAGAGGATCTTTGGCAAGCTTTTTCGCAGAACGACCTTAAAAACAGCCTTTCTCCTGTCATATAGAGGATCTTTGGCAAGCTTTTTCGCAGAACGACCTTAAAAACAGCCTTTCTCCTGTCATGTAGAGGATCTTTGACTAGCTTTGTTGCAGAACGACCTTAAAAACAGCCTTTCTCCTGTCATATAGAGGATCTTTGGCAAGCTTTTTTGCAGAATGACCTTAAAAACAGCTTTCTCCTGTCATATAGAGGATCTTTGGCAAGCTTTTTTGCAGAACGACCTTAAAAACAGCCTTTCTCCTGTCATATAGAGGATCTTTGACTAGCTTTGTTGCAGAACGACCTTAAAAACAGCCTTTCTCCTGTCATATAGAGGATCTTTGGCAAGCTTTTTTGCAGAACGACCTTGAAAACAGCCTTTCTCCTGTCATATAGAGGATCTTTGGCAAGCTTTTTTGCAGAACGACCTTAAAAACAGCCTTTCTCCTGTCATATAGAGGATCTTTGACTAGCTTTGTTGCAGAACGACCTTAAAAACAGCCTTTCTCCTGTCATATAGAGGATCTTTGGCAAGCTTTTTTGCAGAACGACCTTAAAAACAGCCTTTCTCCTGTCATATAGAGGATCTTTGGCAAGCTTTTTCGCAGAACGACCTTAAAAACAGCCTTTCTCCTGTCATATAGAGGATCTTTGGCAAGCTTTTTTGCCGAACGACCTTAAAAACAGCCTTTCTCCTGTCATATAGAGGATCTTTGGCTAGCTTTGTTGCAGAACGACCTTAAAAACAGCCTTTCTCCTGTCATATAGAGGATCTTTGGCAAGCTTTTTTGCAGAACGACCTTGAAAACAGCCTTTCACCTGTCATATAGAGGATCTTTGGCAAGCTTTTTTGCAGAACGACCTTAAAAAAAGCCTTTCTCCTGTCATATAGAGGATCTTTGGCAAGCTTTTTTGCAGAACGACCTTAAAAACAGCCTTTCTCCTGTCATATAGAGGATCTTTGGCAAGCTTTGTTGCAGAACGACCTTAAAAACAGCCTTTCTCCTGTCATATAGAGGATCTTTGACTAGCTTTGTTGCAGAACGACCTTAAAAACAGCCTTTCTCCTGTCATATAGAGGATCTTTGGCAAGCGTTTTTGCAGAACGACCTTAAAAACAGCCTTTTTCCTGTCATGTAGAGGATCTTTGGCAAGCTTTTTCGCAGAACGACCTTAAAAACAGCCTTTCTCCTGTCATATAGAGGATCTTTGGCAAGCTTTTTCGCAGAACGACCTTAAAAACAGCCTTTCTCCTGTCATGTAGAGGATCTTTGACTAGCTTTGTTGCAGAACGACCTTAAAAACAGCCTTTCTCCTGTCATATAGAGGATCTTTGGCAAGCTTTGTTGCAGAACGACCTTAAAAACAGCCTTTCTCCTGTCATATAGAGGATCTTTGGCAAGCTTTTTTGCAGAACGACCTTAAAAACAGCCTTTCTCCTGTCATATAGAGGATCTTTGACTAGCTTTGTTGCAGAACGACCTTAAAAACAGCCTTTCTCCTGTCATATAGAGGATCTTTGGCAAGCTTTTTTGCAGAATGACCTTAAAAACAGCTTTCTCCTGTCATATAGAGGATCTTTGGCAAGCTTTTTTGCAGAACGACCTTAAAAACAGCCTTTCTCCTGTCATGTAGAGGATCTTTGACTAGCTTTGTTGCAGAACGACCTTAAAAACAGCCTTTCTCCTGTCATATAGAGGATCTTTGGCAAGCTTTTTTGCAGAACGACCTTGAAAACAGCCTTTCTCCTGTCATATAGAGGATCTTTGGCAAGCGTTTTTGCAGAACGACCTTAAAAACAGCCTTTTTCCTGTCATGTAGAGGATCTTTGGCAAGCTTTTTCGCAGAACGACCTTAAAAACAGCCTTTCTCCTGTCATATAGAGGATCTTTGGCAAGCTTTTTTGCAGAACGACCTTAAAAACAGCCTTTCTCCTGTCATATAGAGGATCTTTGGCAAGCTTTTTTGCAGAACGACCTTAAAAACAGCCTTTCTCCTGTCATATAGAGGATCTTTGGCAAGCTTTTTTGCAGAACGACCTTAAAAACAGCCTTTCTCCTGTCATATAGAGGATCTTTGGCAAGCTTTTTTGCAGAACGACCTTAAAAACAGCCTTTCTCCTGTCATATAGAGGATCTTTGGCAAGCTTTTTTGCAGAACGACCTTAAAAACAGCCTTTCTCCTGTCATATAGAGGATCTTTGACTAGCTTTGTTGCAGAACGACCTTAAAAACAGCCTTTCTCCTGTCATATAGAGGATCTTTGGCAAGCTTTTTTGCAGAACGACCTTAAAAACAGCCTTTCTCCTGTCATATAGAGGATCTTTGGCAAGCTTTTTTGCAATACGACCTTAAAAACAGCCTTTCTCCTGTCATATAGAGGATCTTGGGCAAGCTTTTTTGCAGAACGACCTTAAAAACAGCCTTTTCTCCTGTCATATAGAGGATCTTTGGCAAGCTTTTTTGCAGAACGACCTTAAAAACAGCCTTTCTCCTGTCATATAGAGGATCTTTGGCAAGCTTTTTTGCAGAACGACCTTAAAAACAGCCTTTCTCCTGTCATATAGAGGATCTTTGACTAGCTTTGTTGCAGAACGACCTTAAAAACAGCCTTTCTCCTGTCATATAGAGGATCTTTGGCAAGCTTTTTTGCAGAACGACCTTAAAAACAGCCTTTCTCCTGTCATATAGAGGATCTTTGGCAAGCTTTTTTGCAATACGACCTTAAAAACAGCCTTTCTCCTGTCATATAGAGGATCTTGGGAAAGCTTTTTTGCAGAACGACCTTAAAAACAGCCTTTTCTCCTGTCATATAGAGGATCTTTGGCAAGCTTTTTTGCAGAACGACCTTAAAAACAGTCTTTCTCCTGTCATATAGAGGATCTTTGGCAAGCTTTTTTGCAGAACGACCTTAAAAACAGCCTTTCTCCTGTCATGTAGAGGATCTTTGGCAAGCTTTTTTGCAGAACGACCTTAAAAACAGCCTTTCTCCTGTCATATAGAGGATCTTTGGCTAGCTTTGTTGCAGAAAGACCTTAAAAACAGCCTTTCTCCTGTCATATAGAGGATCTTTGGCAAGCTTTTTTGCAGAACGACCTTAAAAACAGCCTTTCTCCTGTCACATAGAGGATCTTTGGCAAGCTTTTTTGCAGAACGACCTTAAAAACAGCCTTTCTCCTGTCTTATAGAGGATCTTTGGCAAGCTTTTTTGCAGAACGACCTTAAAAACAGCCTTTCTCCTGTCATATAGAGGATCTTTGGCAAGCTTTTTTGCAGAACGACCTTAAAAACAGCCTTTCTCCTGTCATATAGAGGATCTTTGGCAAGCTTTTTTGCAGAACGACCTTAAAAACAGCCTTTCTCCTGTCATATAGAGGATCTTTGGCAAGCTTTTTTGCAGAACGACCTTAAAAACAGCCTTTCTCCTGTCATATAGAGGATCTTTGGCAAGCTTTTTTGCAGAACGACCTTAAAAACAGCCTTTCTCCTGTCATATAGAGGATCTTTGGCAAGCATTTTTGCAGAACGACCTTAAAAACAGCCTTTCTCCTGTCATATAGAGGATCTTTGGCAAGCTTTTTTGCAGAACGACCTTAAAAACAGCCTTTCTCCTGTCATATAGAGGATCTTTGGCAAGCTTTTTTGCAGAACGACCTTAAAAACAGCCTTTCTCCTTTTTTTTTTGTCATAAAAAAATACAATCATGTGTGCATACGGACTGTATCCCTGCAGACTGTATTGATCTACATTGATATATAATGTAGGAACCATAAATATTAATAACAGAAAGAAACAATCCAAGGCAAGGCGTCATCGGGTTACATCAAGTTTATTTTGAACAGCAGGAGAGAAGCGGCCATTTTGTTTTTAGTCCTCCTTTCTGGACCCCCCGCACCACCCTGGTCTCAGCGACCTCATCACACTCCTCTTCCGGACGATTACGCTCCCACGTGAGGGCGAATTCGGGAAGCTCTCGTCCTCTCCTCCCGCCTCCTCCCGTCCTCCACCCGCGTCCTCCTTCCCCTCGCCTCCGGGCGGCGTGGCCTCGGCAGGAGACGGCGTCGGGAGAGGAGGTTTGGGCGCTTTCTTCTTCGCCGAGGGACGTTTGGCGGGGTCGGGGCTGTTGTGAAGTTCCAGATGTTTCTGAATGGCCACGCTCAGCTCCTGCGGGTCCACGGAGGCGCCGTGGACGTCCCACGTCATCCCGTCCTCGTCCCACTGCACCTGCTTCATGCTGCCCCTCCTCCCGCCCGGCTCGCCCTTCTCCTCGCCGTGGACCTTCAGGCAGGACCTCTTGCGCTCCGGATCGTGGCCGGAAGCCGAGGCGGCGTCCTGGTCGTCTCCTTCCTTCCCCCCCGCCTCGTCCTCGCCGTTGCTGCCGGGGAACATGCTGGAGGAAGGCGACACCAGGTTGGAATTGGACCCTATCGAGGCCTTCAGGTTCAGTCTGGATCCGGGCGGCGAGCCCAGGAGGGATGGTGAGCCCGTGTGGGAGGTGTTCCTGCGGAGGTCCCACCAGGACCCTGCGGGGGAGAGGGTCTGCACGGCCACGTCCACCGCCTCCCGCCACGGCGTCATGGTCCCTCGCTCCTTTTTGACGCCTCCTCTGCAGCATCTGCAACCTTCACGGAGCAGCGAGTCACTCGCGGAGGAGACCAGCGCCGACCTCCCGCCTTGGCCCGGTTGCCATGGTAACTGGAGGCGGACTCCCACATCTTGATCCCGCTCTTCGTCTGCTGAGCCTCGCGGCGCCGTCTGGGACAGGGAGGACGCCGGGGTTAATGACGCTCCTTCCTCCGAGCCCACGGAGGACGTCATCGGCGAGGGGTACTGGAAGTAAAGCATGCGGTTGTTCAGGAAGGCGTCGTCTTCCGCGCTTGTTACCCGGAAAAAGCGTTTTGACGAGGGGGCGGCGTCAAGGTGTCGTGGAGATGCCGGGTGGTCTTCCTGCGGGGGTGCGCCACTTGTGACTGGCGCTGACGAGGAGCAAAGGTCCACGGACGGGAGAGTGGGCGTCATCAAGGGGGAGATGAAAGGCGAGGAGGTCACGGTGGCAGCGGAGGCCGCGTCCCGCGTGAGGCTGCAGGGGCGCGACCCCCCGCCGCCCCACACCACCGTGTCGGGGGTGCTGCTGCCGCTCCCCGCGCCGGCGCTGCACCGGCTCCAGCGCCGCACGCCGGACATGCGGCGCTCGCTCGCGTTCTGGGGGTTCTCCGGTGACGAGCAAAGGGGGTTCGGCTCAACGGGCACGCCGGCGCTGGAGCTGCGCCGCAGGGCCATGCCGGTCCACGCCGGGTCGCGCTTGTGCGGCGGGCCCGTCGCCGTGACGACGTCCATGGCACTCTTGGAGAGGGAAAAGATGGGCGTCCGGTCGCCGGGCTCGTCCAGGAGGGCCTCCAAGCCGGACAGGCTGGAGTAGGACACGGACGGACTGGCCGTGCAGCACACCGACGGGTAGGTCTCGGAGGAGGGTCGCGCGGGCCTCATCGCCATGGCAACGACCTGACATCAGGACACGTCACTGAATACCATGAAGGTGGGAGTCTACAATCCAGATTACACGAGTCTTTGCACACTTCCTACCTTGAAGCCAACTAGTCGAGCCTCCTCCCGGCGTCCTGTCCTCCTCCTCGCATTCCTTCCATCCCGAGAAGACGTCTTTTCTCCAACGACGACTCGACGACCTGTGGCGTCAAAAAGTGTGCTCATGGATCGTGCGTGAGAGAGGCCCGTGTGGGTGTGCCGCTCGGCCCGGGGATTAGCTGCCACCTGTCATCCCATTAGCTGCTCGCCAATCTCTGACCGCCGTGTGTGTGTGTGTGTAGTGTGTGTGTGCGCGTGTGTATAGTGTGTGTGTGTGCGGCACTAATGAGCCATGACTTAAAATGAGGTCAGCTGGCAGGAAAGGCATGCACACTTATTCCTGCACTCATTGTTCTCAGGCTGGACACTAAACTAACATTCTGCGAGGGTACCTAATGTTGTGGCCCGAGCACGCCATTCATCACGAATTACGTACAAATTAGGATTATTGTCATCTTTACATTCCCACTTCTAATGTCCGCATCGTGTCCAGCACTTGCTGGTTTACATTAGATTAGATTTGCTAATCTGACCTGTTCGGGTATTAATTGAATCCCACACGTCTCTTTTGTAAAGTAAATCTGTACAGCAAATATGGGCGTCGACATCAACAATATGAGTAGCTGGACAGGACAAAAAAAAAAAAAAAAGCGCATAGATATGAAACAAGGTGAGATCATTGTGCTTGACTGCTTGTTTCCAAGCCAAGTGCTTCAGCCGGTGCTGATTTTACAACTGTATCAAAAAGGTAGCACCGACAGATTTCGGAAAAGTACCGAATAAATTTGGTATAAATCCCTTTATGGTACTGCCATGCTGCTGACGTAACAGTGCGATTGGTATGTTGGTAAACCTCCCTTACCGGCGCCTGGAGAGTCGTGCTGGACAACGAGCTGCCAGCTTTGGCGTGTGGTTTAGCGCTGTCGACCCTCAACCTGTAGATGAGGGGTCCCCAAACTTTTTGACCCGGGGGCCG
>NC_084738.1:70302122-70329622 GCF_033978785.1 Entelurus aequoreus | reverse complement strand
CCGCCGTGCCCCCCGTCCCAGCATGCACTGCTCAAGCCCTGCTGGTTTCTCAAGGCTCCTGGGTCAAGTAAGTGTCATTAACTTTTTCACGACAAATACCATACTGATGAGTGTCAGGTTCAAACACTGATGACATTTATTAAACAAGACAAGAAGCAAAGAATTAAACAGAGACAGAATTAAATTTGGCTCAATTTGAGGAGAGACGCACGGACACACTGTACCCTTGTACAGTGTCTCAGCCACGCTCTGCCGAAAGATTGTACGCCTCCTCCTTTATTTGGACTTTCCCGGACCACATGACAATGGCTGCTTCTAAGGGACGGGGGTCGTAAACAGCCATCACCTTTGATTACAACAGTTCAAAAGAAAAGGTCGTTAACAGTTCACAGAAAAGGTCATTAAAGAGTTCAAAAAAGGTTCGTAAAACAGTTGAAAAATTAGGTTCAAAAAGAGGTCGTCTGGAACTTGGGCAGACGAAAAACCCCTCACCTCTCCCCCTCGCAACACTGATAAGGAAAGACGTGGGGGTTGTATTCACATTCCGATGGTTTAAGACAGTGGTCCCCAACCACCGGGCCGCGGCCCGGTACTGGGCCGTGGACCGATTGGTACCGGGCCGCGGCCGCACAAGAATAAAATAAAATAAAATAAAATAAATAAATAAATTATTTTTTTTATTAAATCAACATAAAAAACACAATATATACATTATACATCAATATAAATCAATACAGTCTGCAGGGATACAGTCCGTAAGCACACATGATTGTATTTCTTTATGACAAAAAAAAAAAAAAAAAAAAAATTACTACCTTACCCCCCCCCACCCACCCCCCTGCACCGGTCCGTGGGGAAAATTTTCAAGCGTTGACCGGTCCGCAAGTACAAAAAGGTTGGGGACCACTGGTTTAAGACACTAAACAGACTTCTGAACGCAAGAGAAACTAGTAGAATATACAAAGGAAAAGTACAAGCTACTCTAAACATGAATATCTAAAAAGAAAGAACTCTTAAAGGCCTACTGAAACCTACTACTACCGACCACGCAGTCTGATAGTTTATATATCAATGATGAAATCTTAACATTGCAACACATGCCAATACGGCCGGGTTAACTTATAAAGTGACTTTTAAAACTTCCCGGGAAATATCCGGCTGAAACGTCGCGGTATGATGACGTATGCGCGTGACAAAGTCAAAGTAACGGAAGTTATGGTACCTGTAGAATCCTATACAAAAAGCTCTGTTTTCATTTCATAATTCCACAGTATTCTGGACATCTTTTGCAATTTGTTTAATGAACAATGAAGGCTGCAAAGAAGACAGTTGTAGGTGGGATCGGTGTATTAGCAGCGGACTACAGCAACACAACCAGGAGGACTTTGTTGGAGCGCTAGCCGCCGACCTCACCTTGACTTCCTACGTCTCCGGGCCGCCAAACGCATCGGGTGAAGTCCTTCGTCCTTCTGCCGATCGCTGGAACGCAGGTGAGCACGGGTGTTGATGAGTAGATGAGGGCTGGCTGGCGTAGGTGGAGAGCTAATGTTTTTAGCATAGCTCTGTGAGGTCCCGTTGCTAAGTTAGCTTCAATGGCGTCGTTAGCACAGCATTGTTAACCTTCGCCAGCCTGAAAAGCATTAACCGTGTAGTTACATGTCCACGGTTTAATAGTATTGTTGATTTTCTATCTATCCTTCCAGTCAGGGGTTTATTTTTTTGTTTCTATATGCAGTTAAAGCACGATGCTATCACGTTAGCTCGTAGCTAAAGCATTTCGCCGATGTATTGTCGTGGAGATAAAAGGCACTGAATGTCCATTTCGCGTTCTCGACTCTCATTTTCAAGAGGATATAGTATCCCAGGTGGTTTAAAATACAAATCCGTGATCCACAATAGAAAAAGGAGAGTGTGGAATCCAATGAGCCAGCTTGTAGCTAAGTTACGGTCAGAGCGAAAAAAGATACGTCCATCACTGCCTCTCAAGTCCTTCACTGTAACGTTCCTCATCTACGAATCTTTCATCCTCGCTCAAATTAATGGGGTAATTGTCACTTTCTCGGTCCGAATCTCTCTCGCTCCATTGTAAACAACGGGGAATTGTGAGGAATACTAGCTCCTGTGACGTCACGCTACTTCCGGTACAGGCAAGGCTTTTTTTTTATCAGCGAGCAAAAGTTGCGAACTTTATCGTCGATTTTCTCTACTAAATCCTTTCAGCAAAAATATGGCAATATCGCGAAATGATCAAGTATGACACATAGAATGGATCTGCTATTCCCGTTTAAATAAAAATAAATCATTTCAGTAGGCCTTTAAACATATATGCATTCTCCACATTTACCATTTTACACAACGTGACAACTTCACTGCTTTTGGGTTTTGTCCGTAATAACATTTGCTTGGCTGGGTTCTGGAGGCCCGTCGAGATCCCGTTCACGTTGCCTCCTCGCTTCACCACGCAAACCCGGAGCAGCCCGAAGACCGAGGAGAAGGTGGAGGAGATGAAGACCGACATTCTCGCCCATCGAGGTTCTCTCTCAGTCCAAAGTAGGCCACACCTGCTTGTGTTGGTATGAGACGAGAGGATTAATTGTCATTGTGCGGTGAGGTTGGTACCCGGTGGGGACGCTGCTCGCCGGCTTGTACTCCAGCCCCGCTCTCAGCGAGGTGGTGGCGCCCCCGCCCGGCATGGCCACCCGCCTCTGCTTCTCCGTGGAGTATCGCCACCGCGGCGAGCAGCTGGCGGTCTCCCTGCTCCGCCTGGGTAACCTCCCGCCACGTTGCCACGGAAACGTCACCCTCGTTCAGCTCCGTCTGCTCCCGGACGACCGGCGGCCGCGCCAGGCCAAGGCCAGATGCACGGGGCCCGACCCGGAGTTCCACGACTGCTTCCTGTTCCAGGTGAGGACGCGCGGGTTCGACGCCCGGTCGTTGACGCCGCCTTCACGTTCCGCCCGCTCTGCAGGTGTCGGGTGCGCGCGTGACCCGCGCCACCCTCAGCGTGTGCGTGCTGAGCGTGTCACATGACAGCAAGCGCCAGGCGGTGGGCCGGGTGCTGTTCCCCCTGCAGGGAGAACTAGGCCAGGCTGGCAGGGTCCTCTGGAGGGACCTGGAGGCTGAAGACCACAACCACGTATGTACACAGGTGCCACCTCATGTCTCATTACGTACTGTACAAACAAGCCGTTTGCCATCTCATCTTCTTATCAAAACACACCTCATCACATGCATCGTACTTCATCCTTTTTTTTTCATATCTCATGCATCTCATCATCTGTCAATCTCATCTCACCACAATTCAACATATATTCACTCTCATTGACGTATGCTTAGGGATGATACTCCAAACCGGTTTTCCCAGTTGTTCGATAAGAAAAGAACCAAATCCTCGGACTCGAATCCCTTTTTAAAAACCGGTACCCGTTATCGAGACCACTATAGTAAAGAAAAAGAGTTGGTTCTTTATTCGACCAGAAATGCTCCGTGTGACATCACAAGAAATGACGTCACGTAGCTCGGTCATTAAGCGCAGATAGCGAAAGCAGGAAAAAAAATGGACGTGAAAAAGTGCTCCAAGGTGTAATAAAGTTCAAAACAAAGAGGTATAATCCAATGAATAACTTTACTGGGAGATTTGAGCAGACTACAAACACACGACGAACACTTTTACGACCAACCGGAAACATAGCAACGCACCTCGTTTACGGCAGCTGTCGCAACGTTCTTATAGCAACCGCAGCACATACATATATATACAACATATCTCCCTTTTTCAACTTTTGTTTTTCTTTCCTTGTAAACAAAACAAAATCACACTGTATATGTGTTGTCTGTCTAATTATAAATAATGCAGACGAAGCGTGTTGGCTGAGTTCTTGACGTTTACTTTCACGGGTGACGACATGCAACACTTTTCGGGGCTACCGCGCATGCTCGTCACTCCCGTTGCATGCTGGGTAGTGTAGTTGTTATATTCCCTAGCTCAGGGGTCGGCAACCCAAAATGTTGAAAGAGCCATATTGGACCAAAAATACAAAAAAAAAATCTGTCTGGAGCCGCAAAAAATTAAAAGCCATATTACATGTGTCATGAGATATACATTTAATTAAGAGGACTTAAAGGAAACTAAATGAGCTCAAATATAGCTACAAATGAGGCATAATGATGCAATATGTACATATCGCTAGCCTAAATAGCATGTTAGCATCGATTAGCTTGCAGTCATGCAGTGACCAAATATGTCTGATTAGCACGCCACACAAGTCAATAATATCAACAAAACTCACCTTTGTGCACTCATGCACAACGTTAAAAGTGTGGTGGACAAAATGAGACAGAAAAAGTGGCATAAAACACGTCCTAGAAAGTCGGAGAAAGTTATACATGCAAACAAACTATACGGTGAGTTCAAGGACCGCCAAAATTAGTAGGACAAAACGGCGCTCGCCAAATACTCGAATCAGTGAAGCATGTTTAATATAAACAGTGTGATTTATAACAATTAGGGAGGTTTATGTCATGTTTGTCCTCCTACAGAAACCATATTAAAACAAAAAAATAGATTTTTTTTCCCCCTCATCTTTTTCCATTCTTCATACATTTTTGAAAAATCTCCAGAGAGCCACTAGGGCGGCGCTAAAGAGCCGCGGGTTGCCGACCCCCGCCCTAGCTCATAACATCTTTCCCCCCTATAAAGAAATAATGTTAACTCAATAAAGTGTATTTCTTTTTTTAGCTTTCACTTTTCATTTTTTAAGCATTGTAACCACATTTGCAAACAACTTTTCTCTTCATAGAATTTTCTTTCAATAAAGAAATAAAGTGCAAAAATGTCAAAGCATCACAACAAACAGTTATGTTCCAATAGCAGCAGAAGTGCACTTTTTGGGGAGCTGTATTATTTCCAGTTTTGTCTCATTTTGTCTCATTCCCTTGTATCTCACCGCATCTCATTGCACTCTTAATACCTCATCTCATGTCTTTGCCGAGCCCATCTCGTCGCAAACCTCATCTCATACCCCCTCACCACATCTCACCTCGTTGCACTTTGTCTCCTTCCATTCCATACCCCAACTTGTCACATATATTATCATGGCCTGTCTCATCGTTAATCCCATCTCATGTCGTTCTCATCTCATGTCTATCTCCCGCTGTCAGTGTTCAGAGTGGGGAGACGTGCTGGTGTCTCTGAGCTACAGTCCGTCTCTCCAGCGCCTCTCGGTGGAGGTGGTGAGGGCTCGAGGACTGCAGCTGGTCACGGACTCAGGTAGGAGGTGTACGGTAGGAAAAAAATGGCTAAAACGTTAGCATGCTAATGCTAACATGCTCGCATAATGTTAGCTTGCTAAAAGTTAGCATGTATCATTTAGACAAGTTGTACAAAACTGGCTAAAAAAGTTTGCATTCGTAGACTACCAAGTTAAATGACTCTGAGGTGTGCGGCTGTAAAATTTGCTTAAAAGGTTAGCATGCTAATGCTAACATGCTCGCATATTATTGTTAGTTTGCTAAAAGTTAGCATGTATCATTGAAACAAGTTGTATGACTGAGGTGTAAGGTGACCAAAATGGCTAAAAAAGTTAGCATGCGTAAACTACCAAGTTAAATGACTTTGAGGTGTGTGGCTTTAAAATTAGCTAAAAACGTTAGCATGATCATGCTAACTTGAACATGCTAACAGTTAGCATGTGTCAAGTAGCAAGTTATAAAATGTCTAGGGTGTATGGCTGCAAAATTAGAGAAAAATATTAGCATGCTAACTCGAACATGCTAAGAGTTAGCATGTGTCAAGTAGCACATTATGTGACTCTTAAGGTGTACGGCGGCATTATTAGCTAAAAACGTTAGCATGATCATGCTAACTTGAACATGCTAACGGTTAGCATGTGTCAAGTAGCACGTTATGTGACTCTTAAGGTGTACGGCGGCATTATTCGCTAAAATTATTAGCATGATCATGCTAACTTGAACATGCTAACAGTTAGCATGTGTCAAGTAGCAAGTTATAAAGTGTCTAAGGTGTATGGCTGCAAAATTAGAGAAAAATATTAGCATGCTAACTTTAACATGCTAAAAGTTAGCATGTGTCAAGTAGCACGTTATGTGACTCTTAAGGTGTACGGCGCATTATTAGCTAAAAACGTTAGCATGATCATGCTATCTTGAACATGCTAACGGTTAGCATGATCATGCTTTAAACGTTAGCATAATCATGCTAACTTGAACATGCTAACAGTTAGCATGTGTCAAGTAGCAAGTTACAAAGTGTTTAAGGTGTATGCCTGCAAAATTTGAGAAAAATATTGGCATGCTAACTTTAACATGCTAAAAGTTAGCATGTGTCAAGTAGCACGTTATGTGACTCTTAAGGTGTACGGCTGCATTATTCGCTAAAATTATTAGCATGATCATGCTAACTTGAACAAGTAAACTGTTAGCATGATCATGCTAAAAACGTTAGCATGATCATGCTAACTTGAACATGCTAACGGTTAGCATGTGTCAAGTAGCACCTTATGTGACTCTTAAGGTGTACGGCTGCGTTATTAGCTCAAAACGTTAGCATGATCATGCTAACTTGAACATGCTAACGATTAGTATGATTATGCTAAAAACGTTAGCATGATCATGCTAACTTGAACATGCTAACAGTTAGCATGTGTCAAGTAGCAAGTTGTATGACTCCGTTGTGTGACGTGGTCATGTGGGCGTGTCCACAGGCGTGTGCGTCCAGGTGACCTTGCAGATCCACACCCAGGTGGTGAAGAGCAAGCGCAGCAGCGTGGTCAAGGCCGACCGCGACGCCAACTTGGACCACAAGATGGCGTTCAAGCTGCGGGCCGAGCACGTGGACGAGGCCTGTCTGAGATTTGTGGTGCAGCAGCCTAGCCACGCCCACTCAGGTGAGGAATGACCACATTCGGGGAAATCCTACCTGAACAATTTGTTTCCAGAACCGTGGATCCCACTGGGGGTTCTGGTGTTGGGCCCCTTCATGTATGCGAGAGGCCCTCAGCTGCAGCACTGGATGGACATGGTCAACACGGCGCAGGAGCCCGTCAAAGTCTGGCACGGACTGGGCAGGTCCACGTAAATCAATTATGCTAATCAATAAAAAAAAATAGATTTATACCAAAACTTCAAAATAAAACGTGTCTTTGAACCTACCAAGAAGAAGGCTTGTTAAAACTCAGTTGTATAGGATGGGAAGCAACACGAAGGTGTTCTGTTTCTTTCCTGTATTGTAATCCAGAGAAATATATTGTCTTGACCCAAGAACTACAAAGCGGAGAGGAAGCAGGACCTCTTCTTTGAACTCTTTTACGACCTTTTCTTTGAACTGTTCTGTAACCAAAGGCGACGGCTGTTTACGACCCCCCTCCCTTAGAAACAGCTGTTGCCATGTAATAAGGGGAAGTCCAAATAAAAAAAGGAGGCGTACAATCTTAAGTCAGAGCGTGCTGGGAGACTGTACAAGAGTACAGCCCAGACATCTCTCCTCAATTGAGCCAAATGTAATTCTGTCTCTGTTTAATTCCTTGCTTCTTGTCTTGTTTAATCGATGTCATCAGTGTTTGAACCTGACAGAATTCTTTCCCATTCTTGCTTGACGTACAGCTTAAGTTGTTCAACAGTCCGGGGGTCACCGTTGTGCTATTTTAGGCTTCATAATGCGCCACACATTTTCAATGGGAGACAGGTCTGGACTACAGGCAGGCCAGTCTAGTACCCGCACTCTTTTACTATGAAGCCAGGCTGTTGTAACACGTGGCTTGGCATTGTCTTGCTGAAATAAGCAGGGGCGTCCATGATAACGTTGCTTGGATGGCTATCTACTCCGTCTATTTGTGTTTGTGTATGATGCTCTTTTCTACTGTTACCAAATAGCATCATTTTAGTTTTTACTGAGATTCAAAGATAGTCTGTTTTTGTCAAACCATCTTTTTAATTTGTTATTATTTGTATCGTCTTCTGTGCGTTCTCTCCTGAACAGAAAAGCCGTGGTCTCGTCCGCAAATAAAACTAACTTCAAGTCCTTAGTCTTAAGCAACATTGCAACATTTTTCTCGTCACATTTCACCTTTTTGCTATTTTCTTCCACATTTTCATGACAAAAAAGAGTGTTAACAAATTTTCTTCAATTAAAAAAAATTATTTGCAATTTAAAAAAAAGGTTTTCTGCAAGTAAAAAAGGACAAAAACAAATATCTTCATTAAAAACTGTTTCCAAGTAAAAAAAAAAAAAAAAGGCATTTTCCACAAGCATAAAAACAATTTTGTTCATTTAAAAAAATCTGTTGCCAAGTTTTCTTCAATTAAAAACATGATTCGGAAATTTTAAACAATTTTTTGCAAGCAAAATAAAAGATTTGCAGGTATAAAAACTTTTCTTCGAGTGATTTGCAAGAAAAATACGTTTTTTGCAAGTAAAAAAAAACATTTGCAATTATGAAAACAATTTTTTATTCAATTAAAAAAAATATTCCAAAGTATACAAACATTTTTTTGCAAGCAAAAAAGAGTATTAAACCATTTTCTTCAATTAAAAAGGATTCAGAAGTATTAAAAGAAATTTTTGCAAGCAAAAAAAAAAGATTAGCGAGTATAAAAACAATTGTGTTCATTAAAAGAAAATCTGTTGCCAAGAGAATATTTTTTTCTTCAATTAAAAAAAGGATTCGGAAGTTTTAAACAATTTTTCTTCAAATGATTTGCAAGAAAAATAAGTTATTTATTTAAATATTTTAAATATTTGCAAGTATGAAAACCATTCTCTTCATAAAAAAAAATGTTTCCAAGTAAAACAAAAAAGCAATTTTCTTCAATTAAAGCAAGCAAAAAAACCCCAAAAAACAATTTTGTTCATTAAAAAAAATCTGTTTCCAAGTGAAAATTTGTTTTTCTTCAATTAAAATAATGATTCAGAAGTTAAAATAAAAGATTTGCAAGTGTAAAAACTAATTTCTTCCATTAACAAAAAATGATTTGCAAGAAAAATAAGTTTTCCGCAAGTATAAAAACAATTTTATTAAATTAAAAAAATTATTCAAAAGTATGAAAAAAAAATTTGCAAGCAAAAAAGAGTATCAAACGATTTTCTGCAAGTAAAAAATGTTTGCAAGTATAAAACACATTTTCTTCATAAAAAAAATAAATGTTTCCAAGTAAAACAAAAAAGCAATTTTCTTCAATTAAAAATGATTCAGAAGTATTAAAACAATGTTTGCAAGCAAAATAAAGATCAGGAAGCATAAAAACAATTTTGTTCATTCAAAAAAAATCTGTTGCCAAGATTTCTTCAATTAAAAACATGATTGGGAAGTTTAAAAAAAAATTTTTGCAAGCAAAATAAAAGACTTGCAGGTATAAAAAGTTTTCTTCAAATTATTTGCAAGAAAAATACGTTTTTTGCAAGTAAAAAAAAACATTTGCAAGTATTAAAACAATTTTCGCCGTTAAACAAACTGTTTCTAAGTAAACAAAACCATCTTCAATTAAAGAAAATGATTCACACGGTATAAAAACAATTTTCTTCAAGTAATAAAATGACTCGCAAGTGGAAAAAAAAAAATTCTGCAAGTAAAAAAATTTTTTTTTAAATTGCAAATGTTTTTTTTAATTGAAGAACATAGTTAGTTTTTTTTTACTGGCAAAACGTTGGGTGTGAGTTTTGGCAGTAAAGTCACTCCATAAAGTGAAAAAAATTTTGCAAGCAAAAAATAGTATTAAAAAGTAAAAAAAAGTTTTCTGCAAGTAAAAAAGGATAAAAACAAATGTATTCATTAAAAACTGTTTCCAAGTAAAAAAAAAAAAAAAAAAAAGGCATTTTCCGCAAGCATAAAAACAACTTTGTTCATTTAAAAAAATCTGTTGCCAAGTTTTCTTCAATTAAAAACATGATTCGGAAATTTTAAACAATTTTTTACAAGCGAAATAAAAGATTTGCAGGTATAAAAACTTTTCTTCAAATGATTCGCAAGAAAAATACGTTTTTTGCAAGTAAAAAAAAACATTTGCAAGTATGAAAACAATTTTTTATTCAATTAAATAAATTATTCGAAAGTATAAAAACATTGTTTTCAAGCAAAAAAGAGTATTAAACCATTTTCTTCAATTAAAAATACTAATTGCAAGCAAAAAAAGGTTTTGTGCAAGTAAAAAAGGATAAAAACAAAATTATTCGTTAAAAACTGTTTCCAAGTAAAAAAAAAAAGCAATTTTCTTCAATTAAAAATGATTCAGAAGTATTAAAAAAAAAAATTGCAAGCAAAAAAAATATCAGCAAGCATAAAACAATTTCCTTCAATTAAAAAAAATATTTGCAAGTAAAAAAAGGTTTTGTGCAAATAAAAAAGGATAAAAACAAATGTATTCGTTAAAAACTGTTTCCAAGTAAAAAAAAAAAAAAGCTATTTTCTTCAATTAAAAATGATTCAGAAGTATTTAAAAAAAAATTTTGCAAGCAAAAAAAACATTAGCAAGTATAAAAACAATTGAGGTAGTATTTTTTGTGCCACTTTAAGAAGAAGCATAAACGGGCTACCGTTAGTGCCCAGCAGAGGGCGCCCGTCCATTGGCGCAGCCGCAGTTCGTAGCGTAGAGTTAGAATACCCGGAAGTTCCTCTTTGCCGTATGCGTGGAAAACTGTCGCGGAAAAAACTCAAATATTTATTTTATATTTTTATATTTTTTCCATTATGAAGATAAATGAAAACACGCTGCTGGAAGGCCATAAAGTCGTGCTGGTGCCATACAATGCCGAACACGTGCCAAGGTAGGAGAAATATATTCATGCAGCGTCACTCAAATGTCTTATTTTACTTTGTCGACTTGGGGACAAGCGGTAGAAAATGGATGGACTTTTGTTTACGGGATCTTGTGAAGAAACAAACTGTAAAAGCGCCAACGCTTGAAAATACGTTTAAGCTTTGAGTACCTTGAAGGTAGAAAAGCGCTATACAAGTATAACCCATTTATCATTTATTATTTAAATATCCATCCATTTTCTACCGCTTGTCCCTTCATGAAACTTGAAAATGCCGTCACTGATGGTGTATTTTCCCGTCTTCAGGTATCACGAGTGGATGAAGTCCACCGAGCTGCAGCAGCTGACTGCCTCAGAGCCGCTGACCCTTGAGCAAGAATATGACATGCAACGCAGCTGGAGGGAAGACAGTGACAGTAAGTCATCCATCCATCCATTTTCTACCGCTTGTCCCTTTTATGGACCGAAATTACGCCCACAACTTGACAAACACACGAGAATGTACGTGCTCACACCCAATGATAGAGCAAAAAAAATAAACAAAATTTTGCAAGCAAAAGAAAACACTTTTTTGCAAGTAAAAAATGTTTCGCAGGTATAAAAACAATTTTGTTCAATTAAAGAAATGATTAGAAAGTATAAACACAAATTTTGCAAGCAAAAAAAAAGTTACAACAAAAAAAGGAATTTTCTTCAATTAAAAATGATGTATTAAAACTAATTTTTGCAAGCATAAAAACAATGTTGTTCATTTAAAAAAAATCTGTTTGCGAGTGAAACATTTTTATCTTCAATTAAAAAAATGATTCAGAAGTTTAAAACATTTTTTTGCAAGCAAAATAAAATATTTCCAAGTGTAAAAACAAATGTCTTCCATTAACAAAAAATGATTTGCAAGAAAAATAAGTTTTTTGCAAGTAAAACATATTTCTGCAAGTATAAAAACAATTTTATTCTATTAAAAAAATGATTCGAAAGTTAAAAACTTTTTTTTGCAAGCAAAAAAGAGTATCAAACAATTTTCTGCAAGTAAAAAAAAGGTTTTCTGCAAGTGAAAAATATTTGCAAGTATAAAAACAATTTTCTGGATAAAAAAAAAACTGTTTCCAAGTAAAAACATAAAAGCAATTTTCATCAATTAAAAATGATGTATTAAAACAAATTTTTGCAAGTAAAAAAATGTTTCGCAGGTATAAAAACAATTTTGTTTAATTAAAAAAAAAGATTTGTAAGTAAAAACACATTTTTTGCAAGTAAAAAAATGTTTCGCCGGTATAAAAACAATTTTGTTCAATTAACAAAATGATTCGAAAGTATAAACACATTTTTTGCAACCAAAGAATAGCATCAAACAATTTTCTTCAAGGAAAAAAAAGGTTTTCTGCAAGTAAAAAATATTTGCAAGTATAAAAAACATTTTCTTTATAAAAAAAAATTGTTTCCAAGTAAAACAAAAAAGCAATTTTCTTCAATTAAAGCAAGCAAAAAAATAAAAAAACTATTTTGTTCAATAAAAAAAATCTGTTTCTGAGTGAAACATTTTTTTTCTTTAATTAAAAAAATTATTCAGAACTTTAAAACAGTTTTCCGCGAGTAAAAATGTTTTCCGCAAGTATAAAAACAATTGTTTTCAATTAAAAAAATGATTCGAAAGTATAAAAACATTTTTTGCAAGCAAAAAAGAGTATCAAACAATTTTTTTCAAGTCAAAAAAATGTTTTCTGCAAATAAAAAATATTTGCAAGTATAAAAACATTGTCTTCGTAAAAAAAACTGTTTCCAAGTAAAACAAAAAGGCAATTTTCTTTAATTAAAAGTTATGTATTAAAACACATTTTTGCAAGCTAAAAAAAAGATTAGCAAGCATAAAAACAATTGTGTTCATTAAAAAAAGGGTTTTCTGCAAGTAAAAAATATTTGCAAGTATATAAACCATTTTCTTAAAAAGAAAAAAGTTTCCAAGTAAAACAAAAAAGCAGTTTTCTTCAATTAAAGCATGCAAAAAATAAATACATTTCTTCATTAAAAAAATCTGTTTCCAAGTGGAACTTTTTTTTTCTTCAGTTAAAAAAATTATTTAGAAGTTTAAAACAATTTTTTGCAAGCAAAATAAAAGTTTTGCAAGTGTAAAAACAAATTTCTTCCATTAACAAAAAAATATTTGCAAGAAAAATATGTTTTTCGTGAATAAAAATGTTTTCCGCAAGTATAAAAACTATTTAATTCAATTAAAAAACGTATTCAAACGTATAAACACATCTTTTGCAAGCAAAAAATAGCATCAAACAATTTTCTTCAAGGAAAAAAAAGGTTTTCTGCAAGTAAAAAATATTTGCAAGTATAAAAAACATTTTCTTCATAAAAAAAACTGTTTCCAAGTAAAACAAAAAAGCAATTTTCTTCAATTAAAGCAAGCAAAAAAAATAAAAAAACAATTTTGTTCAATAAAAAAAATCTGTTTCCGAGTGAAACATTTTTTTTCTTTAATTAAAAAAAATATTCAGAAGTTTTAAACAGTTTTCCACGAGTAAAAATGTTTTCCGCAAGTATAAAAACAATTTTATTCAATTAAAAAATTATTCGAAATTATAAAAACATTTTTTGCAAGCAAAAAAGAGTATCAAACAATTTTCTTCAAGTAAAAAAATGTTTTTCTGCAAATAAAAAATATTTGCAAGTATAAAAACATTGTCTTCGTAAAAAAAACTGTTTCCAAGTAAAACAAAAAAGCAATTTTCTTCAATTAAAAATGATGTATTAAAACAAATTTTTGCTAGCAAAAAAAAAGATTAGTAAGCATAAAAACAATTTTATTCATTTAAAAAAAATATGTTTCCAAGTGAAACATTTTTTTTCTTCAATTAAAAAAATGATTCAGAAGTTTAAAAAAAATTTTTGCAAGCAAAATAAAAGATTTGCAAGTGTAAAAACCAATTTCTTCCATTAACAAAAAATGATTTGCAAGAAAAATAAGTTTTCCGCTAGTAAAAATGTTTTCTGCAAGTATAAAAACAATTTTATTCAATGAAAAAAATTATTTGAAAGTATAAAAACATGTTTTTGCAAGCAAAAAAGGGTATCAAACAATTTTCTGCAAGTAAAAAATATTTGCAGGTATAAAAACAATTTTCTTCCTAAAAAAACTGTTTCCAAGTACCGGTAAAACAAAACAGCAATTTTCTTCAATTAAAAATTATGCATTATAACACATTTTTGCAAGCAAAAAAAAGATTAGCAAGCATAAAAACAATTGTGTTCATTAAAAAAAAGGTTTTCTGCAAGTAAAAAATATTTGCAAGTATATAAACCATTTTCTTAAAAAGAAAACAGTTTCCAAGTAAAACAAAAAAGCAATTTTCTTCAATTAAAGCAAGCAAAAAATAAATACATTTCTTCATTAAAAAAAAATCTGTTTCCAAGTGAAAAATTTTTTTTTCTTCAATTAAAAAAATTATTTAGAAGTTTAAAACAATTTTTTGCAAGCAAAATAAAAGTTTTGGAAGTGTAAAAACAAATTTCTTCCATTAACAAAAATTTTTTGCAAGAAAAATAAGTTTTTCGCGAGTAAAAATGTTTTCCGCAAGTATAAAAACTATTTTATTCAATTAAAGAACTTATTCAAAAGTATAAAAACATTTTTTGCAAGCAAAAAAGAGTATCAAAAAATTTTCTTCAGGTAAAAAAAGGTTTTCTGCAAGTAAAAAATATTTGCAAGTATAAAAAATATTTTCTTCATAAAAAAACTGTTTCCAAGTAAAACAAAACAGCAATTTTGTTCAATTAAAAATGATGTATTAAAACACATAAGTAACATTTTTTTCCGCAAGTATAAAAACAATTTTATTCAATTAAAAAAATGATTCGAAAGTATAAAAACATTTTTTGCAAACAAAAAAGAGTATTAAATAATTTTGCAAGTAAAAAAAAGGATAAAAACAAATTTCTTCATTAAAAACGGTTTCCAAGTAAAAAAAAAGAAGCTATTTTCTTCAATTAAAAATGATTCAGAAGTATCAAAACACATTTTTGCAAGCAAAAAAAAGATTAGCAAGTATAAAAACAATTTTGTTCGTTAAAAAAAATCTGTTGCCAAGTGAATATTTTTTTCTTCAATTAAAAAACTTATTCTGAGGTTTTAAACAATTTTTTGCAAGCAAAATAAAAGATTTGCAGGTCTAAAAACTTTTCTTCAATTAACAAAAAAAAATGTGCAATAAAAATACGTTTTTTGCAAGTAAAAAAAAAAAATTTTCAAGTATAAAAACTATTTTCGTCATTAAAAAACCTGTTTCTAAGTAAACAAAACCATCTTCAATTAAAGAAAATGATTCCCACGGTATAAAAACAATTTTATTCAACTAATAAAATGACTCGCAAGTGGAAAAAAAAAATTCTGCAAGTAAAAAGCTTTTTTTTAAAACTGCAAATGGTTTTTTTAATTTGAAGAACATTTTTTACTGGCAAAGCATTTGGTTTTGGCAGTAATGTCACTCCATAAAGTGAAGCATTTTTTTGCAAGCAAAAATGAGTATTAAACAATTTTCTTCAATTAAAAAAAATATTTGCAAGTAAAAAAAGGTTTTGTGCAAGTAAAAAAGGATAAAAACAAATTTCTTCATTAAAAACTGTTTCCAAGTAAAAAAAAAAAGCAATTTTCTTCAATTAAAAATGATTCAGAAGTATTAAAACACATTTTTGCAAACAAAAAAAAGATTAGCAAGTATAAAAACAAGTTTGTTCATTAAAAAAAAATCTGTTGCCAATTGAATTTTTTTTTCTTCAATTAAAAAAATGATTCGGAAGTTAAACACATTTTTTTGCAATCAAAATAAAAGATTTGCGGGTATAAAAACTTTTCTTTAAATGATTTGCAAGAAAAATACGTTTTTTGCAAGTAAAAAAAAACTTTTGCAAGTATAAAAACAATTTTCGTCATTAAACAAACTGTTTCTAAGTAAACAAAACCATCTTCCGCCCGATTGTAGCTGAGATAGGCTCCAGCGCCCCCCGCGACCCCGAAGGGAATAAGCGGTAGAAAATGGATGGATGGATGGATTCCCACGGTATAAAAACAATTTTCTTCAACTAATAAAATGACTCGCAAGTGGAAAAAAAAATCTGCAAGTAAAAAACTTTTTTTTAAATTGAAGAATATATATTTTTTTACTGGCAAAGTGTTGGATTTTGGCAGTAACATCACTCCATAAAGTGAAACATTTTTTTGCAAGCAAAAATGAGTATTAAACAATTTTCTTCAATTAAAAAAATTATTTGCAAGTAAAAAAAGTTTTTGTGCAAGTAAAAAAGGATAAAAACAAATGTATTCGTTAAAAACTGTTTCCAAGTAAAAAACAACAACTATTTTATTCAATTAAAAATGATTCAGAAGTATTAAAACACATTTTTGCAAGCAAAAAAAAGATTAGCAAGTATAAAAACAATTTTGTTCATTAAAAAAAATCTGTTGTCAAGTAAAAAAAAATTTCTTCAAATAAAAAAATGATTCGGAAGTTTTAAACAATTTTTTGCCAGCAAAATAAAAGATTTGCAGGTATAAAAACGTTTCTTCAATTAACAAAAAATTATTTGCAAGAAAAATACGTTTTTTGCAAGTAAAAAAAAACATTTGCAAATATAAAAACAATTTTTGTCATTAAAAAAACAGTTTCTTAAGTAAACAAAACCATCTTCAATTAAAGAAAATGATTCCCACGGTACGAAAACAATTTTCTTCAACTAATAAAATGACTCGCAAGTGGGAAAAAAAAAATTCTGCAAGTAAAAAACTTTTTTTTAAAATTGCAAATGTTTTTTTCTAATTGAAGAACATAGTTTTTTTACTGGCAAAACGTTAGGTGTGAGTAAAAACATTTTTGTGTTTGGAGTTTTGGCAGTAACGTCACTCCATAAAGTGAAACATTTTTTTGCAAGCAAAAATGAGTATTAAACAATTTTCTTCAATTAAAAAAAATATTTGCAAGTAAAAAAAGGTTTTGTGCAAGTAAAAAAGGATAAAAACAAATTTATTCGTATAAAACTGTTTCCAAGTAAAAAAAAAAAGACATTTTCTTCAATTAAAAATGATTCAGAAGTATTAAAACACATTTTTGCAAACAAAAAAAAGATTAGCAAGTATAAAAAAAAATTTTTTCATTAAAAAATTAATCGAAAGTTTAAAAAATTTTTTTGCAAAAGATTTGCAGGTATAAAAACTTTTCTTCAAATGATTTGCAAGAAAAATAAGTTTTTTGCAAGTAAAAAAAAAACATTTGCAAGTATAAAAACAATTTTCGTCATTAAACAAACTGTTTCTAAGTAAACAAAACCATCTTCAATTAAAGAAAATGATTCCCACGGTATAAAAACAATTTTTTTCAACTAATAAAATGACTCGCTAGTGGAAAAAAAAAAAATTTTTTAAATTGCAAATATTTTTTTTAAATTGAAGAACATAGTTTTTTTTACTGGCAAAACGTTGGGTAAAAACATTTGTGTGTTTGGAGTTTTGGCAGTAACGTCACTCCATAAAGTAACATTAAAGAAGTAGTATTATCAAATCATCTCCCCTAATTTGCATGATTATATCCCCCCCAAAGAGTGCACCTTCATCATCTTGGACAAGCGGCGGTGGGCAGACTCTAAAATGAAAGAGGAGCAATGCATGATCGGAGATGTTAACATCTTCTTGACCGACCCGTTGGATCTGTCCCTCGCTGAGCTGGAGATCATGATAGCAGGTGACAAAAACACTTCTGAACGCTCTGCTGTGGTCTGTGTTGACTGTCCCCCCCCCCCCCCCCCCCCTCTGTTCCTGGAACTGACAGAGCCCGCTTACAGAGGCAAAGGCATCGGGAAGGAAGTGGTGCACATGATGATGCAATACGGTGAGATTTGACCTTAACTCGCCAACCTCTCATCATAATTACACGCACCCAAAACCATCAAAATCAACAAATCGCATTTTCTCATTTTGATGACTAAATTTGTCAACACGTTACCAGTAGGATTTTTCACCATAAAATTTCATTGATAGGTGAAACGTGGCATGACATTCAGTACAAAAAAAATAGTAAAATTTTGACACAAATATGATTGTATAGTTTTGCCTATTGAAATAAAATAAGATTTTTTTGTGTGTCACCTAAACCTAATGGAGGGATGGCATCCTTTGTAGGAGATCCTAAATAATAGGGGTTTCGAATTAATCACGATTTTTATTTGTACTGATTCTTAATCGATTATAAAAAACCTCAGAATCGATAAAAAAAAAAAAAAAATATATATATATATATATATATATATATATATATATATATATATATATATATATATATATATATATATATATATATATATATATATATATTTAAAAATATATATATATATATTTTTTTTAATCGATTCTGAGGTTTTGTATAATCACGATTTTTATTTGTACTGATTCTTAATCGATTATAAAAAACCTCAGAATCGATTAAAAAAAAAAAAAAAAAAAATATATATATATATATATATATATATATATATATATATATATATTTATTTTTTATCGATTCTGAGGTTTTTTATAATCGATTAAGAATCAGTACAAATAAAAATCGTGATTAATTCGGAAATCCTTTTTTTTTACACCCCACTCAAATATATATATATATAAAAAAAAAAAAAAAAAAAAAAAAAAAAATATATATATATATATATTATTTAATCACGATTTTTATTTTTATATATGTATTTTTTTTTAAAATCGATTCTGAGGTCTTTTATAATCGATTAAGAATCAGTACAAATAAAAATCGTGATTAATTCGAAAATCCTTTTTTTATATATTTTATTATTAATAATAATAATATATATATATGATTATATATATATATATATATATATATATATATATATATATATATATATATATATATATATATTGAGTGGGGTGTCAAAAAAAAAAGGATTTTCGAATTAATCACGATTTTTATTTGTACTGATTCTTAATCGATTATAAAAAACCTCAGAATCGATTAACAAAAAAAAATACAAAAAAATACATATATATATATATATATATATATATATATATATATATATATATATATATATATATATATATATATATATATATATACATACATACACACAGTACAGGCCAAATGTTTGGACACACCTTCTCATTTCTTTATTTTCATGACTATTTACATTGTAGATTGTCACATCAAAACTATAAATGAACACATGTGGAGTTATGTACTTAACAAAAAAAGGTGAAATAACTGAAAACATGTTTTATATTCTACTTTCTTCAAAATAGCCACCCTTTGCTCTGATTACGGCTTTGCACACTCTTGGCATTCTCTCCATGAGCTTCAAGAGGTAGTCACTTGTGAAGTGAAAACCAAGCTCATCGAGATTGATTTTGAATTTTTTTTTTTTTTTAAACTATGACAGTTTTTAATAATAAAAAAACAGCCTGCAAGGCAGTTTTGTGTTACTAGTGTCAATATTGCAACATTTTATCTTTACGTTACACCTGCTTTTTAATTCCACTTTTCAGTTGTTTTTTTTGTAATAGTATTTTAAAAATATTATTATTTGGGACCCCTCAGATCGATGCATACATCCGTGCAAAGAGGAGTTTGGAGGATCTGACTGGTGTGCTCGCTGGCAAATTTCACTTCAAAATACACCCCGACAAGACTTTAGCTAAAACCGTAAAAAAAAGTTTTAAGCAAATAAATGACTAAAACATTTTTAAAACTGTTTCTGGACGGTAAAATTGTATTTGTATCCAAATATCGGGGTCTTTTTAGGTCAATTCAAATGATGCAGGCGAATAACAACCTGTGATTAATCGGAGTTAAAAGATTAATCATTAGACGGCACTTTTAAAAAAATGACACTAAAATGTGTAGTGCGGAATCAGGGCGTGACTGAAGAGCGCCTTCTCTTCCAACAGGGGTCGCCAAACTCAACATCCAAAAGTTCCAAGTGAAAATCGGCCTGAACAACGAGGTCAGCATCGCCATGTTCAAGAAACTGCAGTTCCAACAGGTAAGAAGAAACAGGAACAATACAATCTCATCATCAACAGCAGTGTTTTTCAAACTTTTTGGAGCCAAGGCACATTTTTTGCGTTGAAAAAATGCGAAGGCACACCACCAGCAGAAATCATTAAAAAACTAAACTCAGTAGACAGTAAAAAGTTGTTGTCGCAATTGTTGGATATGACTTTAAAGCATAACCAAGCATGCATCACTATAGCTCTTGTCTCAAAGTAGGTGTACTGTCAACACCTGTCACATCACGCCCTGACTTATTTGGAGTTTTTTGCTGTTTTCCTGTGTAGTGTTTTAGTTCTTGTCTTGCGCTCCTATTTTGGTGGCTTTTTCTCTTTTTTTGGTATTTTCTGTAGCAGTTTCATGTCTTCTATTTGAGCGATATTTCCCGCATTACTTTGTATTAGCAATCAAGAATATTTCAGTTATTTTTATCCTTCTTTGTGGGGACATTGTTGATTGTCATGTCATGTTCGGATGTACATTGTCTTTGCTCCTCAGTAAGTCTTTGCTGTCGTCCAGCATTCTGTTTTTGTTTACTTTGTAAGCCAGTTCAGTTTTAGAATTTTTTTTTGTGTTCTACCTAACATTTAATACTCTTTTTTTTTTTTACACTTTTTTATTCTTTTATCGATGCATAAGAATATAGAGAAGGGAGCTTTTTTATTAATTTTTTTGTGTTCTACCTAACATTTAATACTTTTTTTTTTTTTTACACATTTTTTATTTATTCTTTTATCAATGCATAAGAATATAGAGAAGGGAGCTTATTTATACATTTGTGTGTGTTCTGCCTAACATTTAATACACTTTTTTTATTCTTTTATCGATGCATGAGAATATAGAGAAGGGAGCTTTTTTATTAATTTTTTTGTGTTCTACCTAACATTTAATACTTTTTTTTATTCTTTTATCGATGCATACGAATATTGAGAAGGGAGCTTTTTTATAAAAAAAAATTGTGTTCTACCTAACATTTAATACTTTTTTTTTTACACTTTTTTATTTATTCTTTTATCGATGCATAAGATTATAGAGAAGGGAGCTTTTTTATTATTTTTTTTGTGTTCTACCTAACATTTAATATTTTTTTTTTTTTTACACATTTTTTATTCTTTTATCAATGCATAAGAATATAGAAAAGGGAGCTTATTTATAAATTTGTGTGTGTTCTGCTTAACATTTAATACACTTTTTTATTCTTTTATCGATGCATAAGAATATAGAGAAGGGAGCTTTTTTATTAATTTTTTTGTGTTCTACCTAACATTTAATCCTTTTTTTTTTTTTTTTTACACATTTTTTATTTATTCTTTTTTAAATGCATAAGAATATAGAGAAAGGAGCTTATTTATACATTTGTGTGTGTTCTGCCTAACATTTAATACACTTTTTTATTCTTTTATCGATGCATAAGAATATAGAGAAGGGAGCTTTTTTATAAATTTTTTTGTGTTCTACCTAACATTTAATACTTTTTGAAAAAAATTTTTACAAATTTTTTTATTCTTTTATCAATGCATAAGAATATAGAGAAGGGAGCTTATTTATAAATTTGTGTGTGTTCTGCCTAACATTTAATACACTTTTTAATTATTTTATCGATGCATACGAATATAGAGAAGGGAGCTTTTTTATTAAAAAAAATTGTGTTCTACCTAACATTTAATACTTTTTTTTTTTACACTTTTTTAATTTATTCTTTTATTGATGCATAAGAATATAGAGAAGGGAGCTTTTTTTTATAAAAAATGTTGTGTTCTACCTAACATTGAATACTTTTTTTTTTTTACACTTTTTTTATTTATTCTTTTATCGATGCATAAGAATATAGAGAAAGGAGCTTTTTTATTATTATTTTTTGTGTTATACCTAACATTTACTACACTTTTATTGATGCATAAGAATATAGAGAAGGGAGCTTTTTTATAAAAATGTTTGTGTTCTGCCTAACATTTAATACTTCTTTTTTCTTTTTTACACTTTTTTTTATTTATTCTTTTATCGATGCATAAGAATATAGAGAAGGGAGCTTTTTTATAAAAATGTTTGTGTTCTGCCTAACATTTAATACTTCCTTTTTTTTTTACACTTTTTTTTCTTTATTCTTTTATTGATGCATAAGAATATAGAGAAGGGAGCTTATTTATAAATTTGTGTGTTCTGTCTAACATTTAATACACTTTTTTATTCTTTTATCGATGCATAAGAATATAGAGAAGGGAGCTTTTTTATAAAAAAATTTGTGTTCTGACATTTAATACTTTTTTATTTATTCTTTTATCGATGCATAAGAATATAGAGAAGGGAGCATTTTTATTAATTTTTGTGTGTTATACCTAACATTTAATACACTTTTTAAAATTATTTTATCGATGCATAAGAATATAGAGAAGGGAGCTTTTTCATAAAAAATTTTGTGTTCTGCCTAACATTTAATACTTTTTTTTTTTTTACACTTTTTTTAATTTATTCTTTTATTGATGCATAAGAATATAGAGAAGGGAGCTTTTTTATTACATTTTTTGTGTTCTACCTAACATTTAATACTTTTTTTTTTTTTTTACACTTTTTAAAATGTATTCTTGTCATGACATTCACTGTAATTATTTCTAAAAAAAAAAAAAATAAATAAAGGGAGGGTGCAATATTAAAGGAGAAAATATTTTATAGTTTTGTGAAATCATTGTAATAAAGTATTAAAAAAATGTATTTTCCCAAAAATGGTTGATTATACATTTAGTATTTCATCAGATGTGAAAATGGTGACAAAGTGAAACCTGATGTGGACTCTCGCAGGTGTCGGTGTGTCGGGTGTTCAAGGAGGCCACCTTGGAGATGACCGTGGACGAGCGTGTCCGCAGCCGACTGCTCCAGCGCACCGTCCACATGAGGGAGCGGGACTACACGCTGAGCCGCAGCGGCAGACAGGAAGTGATGTCACAGGATTAAAGAAAGAGGAGGAAGTGAGTGAGACAAAACACATTAGTCTTGAAGCCGAGGCAAATTCACCCACTTTTATTTGATGCATGAAGTCATTTCCACAAGCGGATTAGCATTTGTTCAATCACGTTAGAATGTTTTCTTCACCCTTCTTGATAACATCGGAGGACGCCATGAGCGCCTTCCAGGTCGGGGCCGGGTTTAAGACGACAAAGATGCGTTAAAAAAAACGTGCGGTTGTACAAAGAGCGACAACAATTCCATAGGAATTTAAGGTGATCTTGCACACTTTGACCCCTCCCCCCCCCCCCACCCCCCTCCTCGTCCTTCTGCGCGAATGAGAAGCGGCGTCGATCGGAGGATTGCTTTTCCGAGCGCGTTTAGCTTTTGGACGCTTGCGCCGATTCCAGGAAGTCCTTGGCTGCGGCGGACAGGTCGTAGAGCAGCTGTCTGACCACGCCCTCCTTCTCCCGGGCCCAGGCCAGGCCCCGGTCCACGGCGGCGTTGAGCGGCACGCACGCGTCCTCCTGGCGCAGCTCCGTCAGGCGGCAGGCGGCGGCGGCCGCGGCCAGTCCGAGCAGCAGCAGCAGGAGGAGCTTGAAGACCACGCCCAGGACGGTTGGCCGGGATTTGGACGCCGCTTGTGCCGCCGTCTTTTTGTCTGGAGAAGAATGCGGATGAATCATCAGCCTCTTTTTGTGATTCTTGTTCATTCCTGACAGCTTTTTTTTATTTATTTTTTTGTTTTTTAAGAAAGTTGCAGCAAATGTGATGTTTTGAGGCTTATTTATTTTCAATAACATCAGATCAATTTGTGATTTTATCAATTTGTTATTGTTTCTAAATGTTCCTTGTAACTAGAGATGCCCGATAATATCAGACCGCCGATATTATATTATTAGTATTATTATAAAACTCATTATAATGAGTTAAAACTAGGGATGTCTGATAATGGCTTTTTGCCGATATTCCGATATTGTCCAACTCTTTAATTACCGATACCGATATCAACCGATACTGATATATACAGTCGTGGAATTAACACATTATTATGCCTAATTTGGACAACCAGATATGGTGAAGATAAGGTCCTTTTTAAAAAAATGAATCAAATAAAATAAGATAAATAAATTAAAAACATTTTCTTGAATAAAAAAGAAAGTAAAACAATATAAAAACAGTTACATAGAAACTAGTAATGAATGAAAATGAGTAAAATGAAGTGTTAAAGGTTAGTACTATTAGTGGAGCAGCAGCACGCACAATCATGTGTGCTTACGGACTGTATCCCTTGCAGACTGTATTGATATATATTGATATATAATGTAGGAACCAGAATATTAATAACAGAAAGAAACAACCCTTTTATGTGAATGAGTGTAAATGGGGTGGGTTGGTGCACTAATTGTAAGTGTATCTTGTGTGTTTTATGTGGATTTAATAAAAAAAACAACAACAAAAAAACGATACTGATAATAAAAAACCGATACCGATAATTTCCGATATTACATTTTAACGCATTTATCGGCCGATAATATCGGCAGACCGATATTATCGGACATCTCTAATTGTCAGACATTGTTCTGTTATAAGAAAATGTTAAATATCTGCTTGATTTATGATTTCCATCAAATTATACAGTAAAAAAAATGACAATATTTAAGAATAAAAAGTCTGTAAAAAAAAACTGTGGTACAGATTTTCCGTTTGTAGTGAATGCTGTAAAAAAACACCTTCAATTTTCCAGTAAACATTTGGCAACTGAGGTTTTTACGGTGCACATAAAAAATATAATAATGCAATGCATAGACCCGGGGTGTCCAAAGTGCGGCCCGGGGGCCATTTGCGGCCCGCCACACATTCTGGAAATACTATTGTAAAAATAACAAAGAACATTAAAAAAAGTGGAATGAGGTGAAATCTAACGAGAAAAAGTTGCAATTTTGACACAAAAGCTGCCATGCAGGCTGTTTTTTTCTTTCTTTCTTTTTCTTTTTTTTGCCATTGCTCAAAAAAAAAAAATAATGACAAAAAATCCATGTTATAATGAATTATTTCCAGGGCTCCAATTACTTCAAATATTTCACTTTAAAATGTTTTATGTGGTAAATATTGCATATATTGTGTAGTAGCCATATAAAAACATCAAAGTTTTCTTTGACAAAAGCGCATAAAACAAACAAAATAAAAGTTCCAGCATAAAATGGACAGATATATCTGAAGTTGATCTCGTAACTTAAGTGTTGAAAGTAAAAGAAAAACCTACTAAAAATGTATCACTTTATGAGTGGGGCACCTTTTGGATCCCAAATATATTTAGTGATTTTTTATTTTATCTTTTCACTGTGATTACTCAAAAATATGAAATAATTAAAATCAATGGTGTCCTGCATTATTGATCTTTTAGGGCTCTAATTACTAAATATTGCATATTTCAGTTTTACTATGAAAAAAACTAAGTTGTTTTTGACAGAAAAGCCATAAAACATTTTTTTTAATTTTTATTACTTTATATCAGGGGTCACCAACCTTTTTGAAAGCAAGAGCTACATCTTGGGTACTGATTAATGCGAAGGGCTACCAGTTTGATACACACTTCAATAAATTGCCAGAAATAGCCAATTTGCTCAATTTACCTTTAACTCTATGTTACTATTAATAATTAATGATATTTACACTTAATTGAACGGTTTAAAAGAGGAGAAAACACGAAAAAAATGACAATTAAATTTTGAAACATAGTTTATCTTCAATTTCGACTCTTTAAAATTCAAAATTCAACCGAAAAAAGAAGAGAAAAACTAGCTAATTCGAATCTTTTTGAAAAAATTAAAAAAAGAATTTATGGAACATCATTAGTAATTTTTCCTGATTAAGATTAATTTTAGAATTTTGATGACATGTTTTAAATAGGTTAAAATCCAATCTACACTTTGTTAGAATAAATAACAAATTGGACCAAGCTATATTTCTAACAAAGACAAATCATTATTTCTTCTAGATTTTCCAGAACAAAAATTTTAAAAGAAATTCAAAAGACTTTGAAATAAGATTTAAATTTGATTCTACAGATTTTCTACATTTGCCGGGATAATTTTTTTGAATTTTAATCATAATAAGTTTGAAGAAATATTTCACAAATATTCTTCGTCGAAAAAACAGAAGCTAAAATGAAGAATTCAATTAAAATGTATTTATTATTCTTTACAATAAAAAAAATAAATTTACTTGAACATTGATTTAAATTGTCAGGAAAGAAGAGGAAGGAATTTAAAAGGTAAAAAGGTATATGTGTTTAAAAATCCTAAAATCATTTTTAAGGTTGTATTTTTTTCTCTAAAATTGTCTTTCTGAAAGTTATAAGAAGCAAAGTAAAAAAATTCATGATTTTATTTAAACAAGTGAAGACCAAGTCTTTAAAATATTTTCTTGGATTTTCAAATTTTATTTGAGTTTTGTCTCTCTTAGAATTAAAAATGTCGGGCAAAGCGAGACCAGCTTGCTAGTAAATAAATACAATTTAAAAAATAGAGGCAGCTCACTGGTAAGTGCTGCTCTTTGAGCTATTTTTAGAACAGGCCAGCGGGCTACTCATCTGGTCCTTACGGGCTACCTGGTGCCCGCGGGCACCGCGTTGGTGACCCCTGCTTTATATCAACTTGAAGTTGATATAGACATTTACTGTAAGCGTTAAATAATTAAAAAATAATAATAATCTGACTTATTTTTAACATTTTAATGACTGAGACCCTTTATGGTCCCCGGGACCCCTAAAGGTAAAATAAATTTAAAAAATCCATATATTTTGTTATCAAAATGGCCCCCACATGCTTTAATATTTTCCGTGTGTGGCCCTCAGTGGAAAAAGTTTGGACACCCCAACATGAGGCAAATAATGTGGCCCCCAATGAAAATGTCAGGACTGAATAATAAATAATATGTTGGAATTAGGGCTGCAACTAACGATTAATTTGATAATCGATTAATCTTTCGATTATTACTTCGATTAATCGATTAATAATCGGATAAAAGAGACAAAATACATTTCTATCCTATCCAGTATTTTATTGGGAAAAAAACCGCATACTGGCACCATACTTATTTTGATTATTGTTTCTCAGCTGTTTGTACATGTTGCAGTTCATAAATAAAGGTTTATTAAAAAAAAAAAGAAAAAAAAAAAAAAAAAAGCGCATAGCATAGATCCAACGAATCGATGACTAAATTAACCGGCAACCATTTTAATAATCGATTTTAATCGATTAGTTGTTGCAGCCCTAGTTGGAATATGACAATTTGAACAACTCACCTGACGCCTGTCCGTTCTTCTTCTTACTCTTCTTCTCCTCGTTCCTCTTCTTCTGCTGTTCCTGGGCGGCGGCGGCGGCCATCTGAGCTTTGTACTCCTTCCTCCTCTTCTCCTTCTCCTCCGCCTTCTCCCGCTTGCGAGCCTCCTTCTCCCGAGCCTCGCGCTCCCTCTGCTTCGCCTCCTTCTTCTTCTCCAGCTCTGAGGACGTTGCCAACAAGCAGTAACACTGAGGACTACAACAGTTTTGACACTAACAGCATTTAAACACGCCCCCCTAGTGGCTGAGTGTTGGCTCTATATACAGTCGTGCTCATAAGTTTACATACCCTGGGAGAATTTATGATTATTTTGGCCATTCTTCAGAGAATATGAATGATAACACAAAAACCTTTCTTCCACTCATGCTTAATGGCTATTTATTGGCAAACTG
>NC_084738.1:70277122-70297122 GCF_033978785.1 Entelurus aequoreus | reverse complement strand
TTAGTGTTTTCATGGCAAGACAGTTCTTGACAAAGTGTTATGACAAAATACAATGGTTTTGCTGGTAATATATGTTGTTTTCATCAAAGAATGTAGCGTTTTTGTGGCATTTGTTGTTTGTTATTCATGTTAAATTTAGTGTTTTCATGGCAAGACAGTTCTTGACAAAGTGTTTTGACAAAATACAATGGTTTTGCTGGTAATATATGTTGTTTTCATCAAAGAATGTAGCGTTTTTGTGGCATTTATTGTTTGTTATTCATGTTAAATTTAGTGTTTTCATGGCAAGACAGTTCTTGACAAAATACAATGGTTTTGCTGGTAATATATGTTGTTTTCATCAAAGAATGTAGTGTTTTTGTGGCATTTATTGTTTGTTATTCATGTTAAATTTAGTGTTTTCATGGCAAGACAGTTCTTGACAAAGTGTTATGACAAAATACAATGGTTTTGCTGGTAATATATGTTGTTTTCATCAAAGAATGTAGCGTTTTTGTGGCATTTGTTGTTTGTTATTCATGTTAAATTTAGTGTTTTCATGGCAAGACAGTTCTTGACAAAGTGTTATGACAAAATACAATGGTTTTGCTGGTAATATATGTTGTTTCCATCAAAGAATGTTGCGTTTTTGTGGCTAAATATAGTGTTTGTTGTTTATTGTTGGGTTGTTCGTGTTAAATTTAGTGTTTTCATGGCAAGACAGTTCTTTCTTGACAAAGTGTTATGACAAAATACAATGGTTTTGCTGGTAATATGTGGCTTTTTCATCAAAGAATGTAGCATTTTTGTGGCTAAAAATACTGTTTGTTGTTTATTGTTTGTTCGTGTTAAATTTAGTGTTTTCATGGCAAGACAGTTCTTTCTTGACAAAGTTTTATGACAAAATACAATGGTGTTGCTGGTAATATGTGGCTTTTTCATCAAAGAATGTAGCGTTTTTGTGGCTGAATGTAGTTGTTGTGGTATTTATTGGTATTTGTTAAATTTAGTGTTTTCATGGCAAGACAGTGATTTGTTGACAAAGTGTAATGACAAAATATAATGATTTTGTGGTGATATGTGTTGTTTTCATCAAAGAATGTAGCGTTTTTGTGGCTAAATAGTGTTTGTGACATTAATTGGTGATTTTTTATGGTTAATTGCATGTATAAAGTAAAATGGTTTTGTGGTAATTTATGTTGTTTTCATCAAAGAATGTAGCGTTTTTGCTGCATTTGTTGTTTTTTTATTCATGTTAAATTTAGTGTTTTCATGGCAAGACCGTTTTTGACAAAGTGTTATGACAAAATACAATGGTTTCGTGCTAATATATTTTGTTTTCATCAAAGAATGTAGCATTTTTGTGGATAAATATTGTTGTTTATTGTTTGTGGTTCATGTTAAATTTAGTGTTTTCATGGCAAGACAGTTCTTGACAAAGTGTTATGACAAAATACAATGGTTTTGTGGTAATATATTTTGTTTTCATCAAAGAATGTAGCGTTTTTGTGGCATTTGTTGTTTTATTCATGTTAAATTTAGTGTTTTCATGGCAAGACAGTTCTTGACAAAGTGTTATGACAAAATACAATGATTTTGCTGGTAATATATGTTGTTTTCATCAAAGAATGTAGCGTTTTTGTGGCATTTGTTGTTTTATTCATGTTAAATTTAGTGTTTTCATGGGAAGACAGTTCTTGACAAAGTGTTATGACAAAATACAATGTTTTTGCTGGTAATATATGTTGTTTTCATCAAAGAATGTAGCGTTTTTGTGGCATATGTTGTTTGTTATTCATGTTAAATTTAGTGTTTTCATGGCAAGACAGTTCTTGACAAAGTGTTATGACAAAATACAATGGTTTTGCTGGTAATATATGTTGTTTTCATCAAAGAATGTAGCGTTTTTGTGGCATTTGTTGTTTTATTCATGTTAAATTTAGTGTTTTCATGGCAAGACAGTTCTTGACAAAATACAATGGTTTTGCTGGTAATATATGTTGTTTTCATCAAAGAATGTAGCGTTTTTGTGGCATTTGTTGTTTTATTCATGTTAAATTTAGTGTTTTCATGGCAAGACAGTTCTTGACAAAGTGTTTTGACAAAATACAATGGTTTTGCTGGTAATATATGTTGTTTTCATCAAAGAATGTAGCGTTTTTGTGGCATTTATTGTTTGTTATTCATGTTAAATTTAGTGTTTTCATGGCAAGACAGTTCTTGACAAAATACAATGGTTTTGCTGGTAATATATGTTGTTTTCATCAAAGAATGTAGTGTTTTTGTGGCATTTATTGTTTGTTATTCATGTTAAATTTAGTGTTTTCATGGCAAGACAGTTCTTGACAAAATACAATGGTTTTGCTGGTAATATATGTTGTTTTCATCAAAGAATGTAGTGTTTTTGTGGCATTTATTGTTTGTTATTCATGTTAAATTTAGTGTTTTCATGGCAAGACAGTTCTTGACAAAGTGTTATGACAAAATACAATGGTTTTGCTGGTAATATATGTTGTTTTCATCAAAGAATGTAGCGTTTTTGTGGCATTTGTTGTTTGTTATTCATGTTAAATTTAGTGTTTTCATGGCAAGACAGTTCTTGACAAAGTGTTATGACAAAATACAATGGTTTTGCTGGTAATATATGTTGTTTCCATCAAAGAATGTAGCGTTTTTGTGGCATTTGTTGTTTCATTCATGTTAAATTTAGTGTTTTCATGGGAAGAAAGTTCTTGACAAAGTGTTATGATAAAATACAATGGTTTTGCTGGTAATATATGTTGTTTTCATCAAAGAATGTAGCGTTTTTGTGGCATTTGTTGTTTTATTCATGTTAAATTTAGTGTTTTCATGGGAATACAGTTCTTGACAAAGTGTTATGACAAAATACAATGGTTTTGCTGGTAATATATGTTGTTTTCATCAAAGAATGTAGCGTTTTTGTGCCATTTGTTGTTTTATTCATGTTAAATTTAGTGTTTTCATGGCAAGACAGTTCTTGACAAAGTGTTATGACAAAATACAATGATTTTGCTGGTAATATATGTTGTTTTCATCAAAGAATGTAGCGTTTTTGTGGCATTTGTTGTTTTATTCATGTTAAATTTAGTGTTTTCATGGGAAGACAGTTCTTGACAAAGTGTTATGACAAAATACAATGGTTTTGCTGGTAATATATGTTGTTTTCATCAAAGAATGTAGCGTTTTTGTGGCATTTGTTGTTTGTTATTCATGTTAAATTTAGTGTTTTCATGGCAAGACAGTTCTTGACAAAGTGTTATGACAAAATACAATGGTTTTGCTGGTAATATATGTTGTTTTCATCAAAGAATGTAGCGTTTTTGTGGCATTTATTGTTTGTTATTCATGTTAAATTTAGTGTTTTCATGGGAATACAGTTCTTGACAAAGTGTTATGACAAAATACAATGGTTTTGCTGGTAATATATGTTGTTTTCATCAAAGAATGTAGCGTTTTTGTGGCATTTGTTGTTTGTTATTCATGTTAAATTTAGTGTTTTCATGGCAAGACAGTTATTGACAAAGTGTTATGACAAAATACAACGGTTTTGCTGGTAATATATGTTGTTTTCATCAAAGAATGTAGTGTTTTTGTGGCATTTATTGTTTGTTATTCATGTTAAATTTAGTGTTTTCATGGCAAGACAGTTCTTGACAAAATACAATGGTTTTGCTGGTAATATATGTTGTTTTCATCAAAGAATGTAGTGTTTTTGTGGCATTTATTGTTTGTTATTCATGTTAAATTTAGTGTTTTCATGGCAAGACAGTTCTTGACAAAGTGTTATGACAAAATACAATGGTTTTGCTGGTAATATATGTTGTTTTCATCAAAGAATGTAGCGTTTTTGTGGCATTTGTTGTTTGTTATTCATGTTAAATTTAGTGTTTTCATGGCAAGACAGTTCTTGACAAAGTGTTATGACAAAATACAATGGTTTTGCTGGTAATATATGTTGTTTCCATCAAAGAATGTAGCGTTTTTGTGGCATTTGTTGTTTCATTCATGTTAAATTTAGTGTTTTCATGGGAAGAAAGTTCTTGACAAAGTGTTATGATAAAATACAATGGTTTTGCTGGTAATATATGTTGTTTTCATCAAAGAATGTAGCGTTTTTGTGGCATTTGTTGTTTTATTCATGTTAAATTTAGTGTTTTCATGGGAATACAGTTCTTGACAAAGTGTTATGACAAAATACAATGGTTTTGCTGGTAATATATGTTGTTTTCATCAAAGAATGTAGCGTTTTTGTGCCATTTGTTGTTTTATTCATGTTAAATTTAGTGTTTTCATGGCAAGACAGTTCTTGACAAAGTGTTATGACAAAATACAATGATTTTGCTGGTAATATATGTTGTTTTCATCAAAGAATGTAGCGTTTTTGTGGCATTTGTTGTTTTATTCATGTTAAATTTAGTGTTTTCATGGGAAGACAGTTCTTGACAAAGTGTTATGACAAAATACAATGGTTTTGCTGGTAATATATGTTGTTTTCATCAAAGAATGTAGCGTTTTTGTGGCATTTGTTGTTTGTTATTCATGTTAAATTTAGTGTTTTCATGGCAAGACAGTTCTTGACAAAGTGTTATGACAAAATACAATGGTTTTGCTGGTAATATATGTTGTTTTCATCAAAGAATGTAGCGTTTTTGTGGCATTTATTGTTTGTTATTCATGTTAAATTTAGTGTTTTCATGGGAATACAGTTCTTGACAAAGTGTTATGACAAAATACAATGGTTTTGCTGGTAATATATGTTGTTTTCATCAAAGAATGTAGCATTTTTGTGGCATTTGTTGTTTGTTATTCATGTTAAATTTAGTGTTTTCATGGCAAGACAGTTATTGACAAAGTGTTATGACAAAATACAACGGTTTTGCTGGTAATATATGTTGTTTTCATCAAAGAATGTAGCGTTTTTGTGGCATTTGTTGTTTGTTATTCATGTTAAATTTATTGTTTTCATGGCAAGACAGTTCTTGACAAAGTGTTATGACAAAATACAATGGTTTTGCTGGTAATATATGTTGTTTTCATCAAAGAATGTAGCGTTTTTGTGGCATTTGTTGTTTGTTATTCATGTTAAATTTAGTGTTTTCATGGCAAGACAGTTCTTGACAAAGTGTTATGACAAAATACAATGTTTTTGCTGGTAATATATGTTGTTTTCATCAAAGAATGTAGCGTTTTTGTGGCATATGTTGCTTGTTATTCATGTTAAATTTAGTATTTTCATGGCAAGACCGTTCTTGACAAAGTGTTATGACAAAATACAATGATTTTGCTGGTAATATATGTTGTTTTCATCAAAGAATGTAGCGTTTTTGTGGCATTTGTTGTTTTATTCATGTTAAATTTAGTGTTTTCATGGGAAGACCGTTCTTGACAAAGTGTTATGACAAAATACAATGGTTTTGCTGGTAATATATGTTGTTTTCATCAAAGAATGTAGCGTTTTTGTGGCATTTGTTGTTTTATTCATGTTAAATTTAGTGTTTTCATGGGAAGACAGTTCTTGACAAAGTGTTATGACAAAATACAATGATTTTGCTGGTAATATATGTTGTTTTCATCAAAGAATGTAGCGTTTTTGTGGCATTTGTTGTTTTATTCATGTTAAATTTAGTGTTTTCATGGGAAGACAGTTCTTGACAAAGTGTTATGACAAAATACAATGGTTTTGCTGGTAATATATGTTGTTTTCATCAAAGAATGTAGCGTTTTTGTGGCATTTGTTGTTTGTTATTCATGTTAAATTTAGTGTTTTCATGGCAAGACAGTTCTTGACAAAATACAATGGTTTTGCTGGTAATATATGTTGTTTTCATCAAAGAATGTAGCGTTTTTGTGGCATATGTTGTTTGTTATTCATGTTAAATTTAGTGTTTTCATGGGAAGACAGTTCTTGACAAAGTGTTATGACAAAATACAATGGTTTTGCTGGTAATATATGTTGTTTTCATCAAAGAATGTAGCGTTTTTGTGGCATTTGTTGTTTTATTCATGTTAAATTTAGTGTTTTCATGGCAAGACAGTTCTTGACAAAGTGTTTTGACAAAATACAATGGTTTTGCTGGTAATATATGTTGTTTTCATCAAAGAATGTAGCGTTTTTGTGGCATTTATTGTTTGTTATTCATGTTAAATTTAGTGTTTTCATGGCAAGACAGTTCTTGACAAAATACAATGGTTTTGCTGGTAATATATGTTGTTTTCATCAAAGAATGTAGCGTTTTTGTGGCATTTATTGTTTGTTATTCATGTTAAATTTAGTGTTTTCATGGCAAGACAGTTCTTGACAAAATACAATGGTTTTGCTGGTAATATATGTTGTTTTCATCAAAGAATGTAGTGTTTTTGTGGCATTTATTGTTTGTTATTCATGTTAAATTTAGTGTTTTCATGGCAAGACAGTTCTTGACAAAATACAATGGTTTTGCTGGTAATATATGTTGTTTTCATCAAAGAATGTAGTGTTTTTGTGGCATTTATTGTTTGTTATTCATGTTAAATTTAGTGTTTTCATGGCAAGACAGTTCTTGACAAAGTGTTATGACAAAATACAATGGTTTTGCTGGTAATATATGTTGTTTTCATCAAAGAATGTAGCGTTTTTGTGGCATTTGTTGTTTGTTATTCATGTTAAATTTAGTGTTTTCATGGGAAGAAAGTTCTTGACAAAGTGTTATGATAAAATACAATGGTTTTGCTGGTAATATATGTTGTTTTCATCAAAGAATGTAGCGTTTTTGTGCCATTTGTTGTTTTATTCATGTTAAATTTAGTGTTTTCATGGCAAGACAGTTCTTGACAAAGTGTTATGACAAAATACAATGGTTTTGCTGGTAATATATGTTGTTTTCATCAAAGAATGTAGCGTTTTTGTGGCATTTGTTGTTTTATTCATGTTAAATTTAGTGTTTTCATGGGAAGACAGTTCTTGACAAAGTGTTATGACAAAATACAATGATTTTGCTGGTAATATATGTTGTTTTCATCAAAGAATGTAGCGTTTTTGTGGCATTTGTTGTTTTATTCATGTTAAATTTAGTGTTTTCATGGGAAGACAGTTCTTGACAAAGTGTTATGACAAAATACAATGGTTTTGCTGGTAATATATGTTGTTTTCATCAAATAATGTAGCGTTTTTGTGGCATTTGTTGTTTGTTATTCATGTTAAATTTAGTGTTTTCATGGCAAGACAGTTCTTGACAAAGTGTTATGACAAAATACAATGGTTTTGCTGGTAATATATGTTGTTTTCATCAAAGAATGTAGCGTTTTTGTGGCATTTGTTGTTTTATTCATGTTAAATTTAGTGTTTTCATGGGAATACAGTTCTTGACAAAGTGTTATGACAAAATACAATGATTTTGCTGGTAATATATGTTGTTTTCATCAAAGAATGTAGCGTTTTTGTGGCATTTGTTGTTTTATTCATGTTAAATTTAGTGTTTTCATGGGAAGACAGTTCTTGACAAAGTGTTATGACAAAATACAATGGTTTTGCTGGTAATATATGTTGTTTTCATCAAATAATGTAGCGTTTTTGTGGCATTTGTTGTTTGTTATTCATGTTAAATTTAGTGTTTTCATGGCAAGACAGTTCTTGACAAAGTGTTATGACAAAATACAATGGTTTTGCTGGTAATATATGTTGTTTTCATCAAAGAATGTAGCGTTTTTGTGGCATTTATTGTTTGTTATTCATGTTAAATTTAGTGTTTTCATGGGAAGACAGTTCTTGACAAAGTGTTATGACAAAATACAATGGTTTTGCTGGTAATATATGTTGTTTTCATCAAAGAATGTAGCGTTTTTGTGGCATTTGTTGTTTGTTATTCATGTTAAATTTAGTGTTTTCATGGCAAGACAGTTCTTGACAAAATACAATGGTTTTGCTGGTAATATATGTTGTTTTCATCAAAGAATGTAGCGTTTTTGTGGCATTTGTTGTTTTATTCATGTTAAATTTAGTGTTTTCATGGGAATACAGTTCTTGACAAAGTGTTATGACAAAATACAATGGTTTTGCTGGTAATATATGTTGTTTTCATCAAAGAATGTAGCGTTTTTGTGGCATTTGTTGTTTTATTCATGTTAAATTTAGTGTTTTCATAGCAAGACTGTGCTTTGTTGACACATGTGTTGTGGCAAAATACAATGGTTTGGTAGTAATATATGTTGTTTTCATCAAATGATGTGGTGTAAGTATAGTGTTTGTGACATTAATTGGTACATTTTTATGCTGAATTGTGTTTTCATGGCATGATGTATAAAGTAACATGGTTTTGTGGTAATATATGTGGTTTTCAATGAAAATAATAGTGTTTTCCTGGCAAATGTAGTGTCTTCATGGCAAAATATTGTAGTTATATATGGTTTGATCATTGAATGTAGCGTTTTTAGTGTTTTATTGGCATGATTAATTTTTATTGGCAGCTAAATTGCACAACATGAATAATTCAAGTAAATGATTAATAGATGATAATCAAATGTTTGTTGTACTTACAGGCAGAGTTGTCAGGTTGTTGCAGGACAAGTCCAGAAAAGTAGCTTTGGGAAAAGAAGCCTGTTGGCAGGAATGGAAGATAATAAACAAAGTACTAAAGAGTCTAGTATTGCACTTTAAATGCTGCTAAATACTCGCATTATTGCTGCATTTTGCAGGCTGACGTGACTCACCAGCTCCTTGACGGGCACCTCGCTGAGGTTGCACAGACTTAAATCCATCTCCTTGTCGCTGATTTTGTCTTTTAAATTCAACACTTTGCCGGTTTTACTCATCTTGTCTGCTGTGCGAAAGGCAACACAACTCTTGAAAGATCACTTCGTCAACGTTCCAACCGCTCAACGACGCACTCACCTGGGTCGTGTTGGCGTCCTTAAAGCGCGTATTCGGGCGTTGATGTAAGAGAATTGGACGTTTTATTTTGTTGTTAAAAAGCCTGCTTGTTGGATATTTGGCTGCAACTCTGAATGAAAAAAAAAAAAATCCACGTCACTGATTAAAGCGTGGCGGGCAGGGGTTGGAGGGAGCAGCGCCCCCCGCAGGACCGGCGGACGAACTGCACGCTAAACCACAACAAGCGATTTGTAAAAAAAATATTGGATGGAAATATAAAAAAAAAAATCCTTATGAGACGGACAGTAAATATATTAGACTCCACCAAATATGACACATTATTTTTTTTAAATAATAATGTTTTTTTATATTTTATTTAACTGCTAGAGAAAAGTTACACAGCTCAGTACAAGTTTTCTTTAAGACGTTCATGCTGCACTGGTAAAATAAAGAATACACATTGGAAACTTGCTCAGGGCACATTTTTAAACCCCCAAAATTGGTTTAACAGAACATATGTACAGTATATATATATATATATGTATATATATATATATATATATATATATATATATATATATATATATATATATATATATATATATATATATATATATATATATATATATATATATATATATATATATATATATATATAAATAATATATAATTATTTATATATATATATATATATATATATATATATATATATATATATATATATATATATATATATATGTATATATATATATGTATATATATATATATATATATATATATATATATATATATATATATATATATATATATATATATATATATATATATATATATATATATATATACATATATACATATATATATATATATATATATATATATATATATATATATATATACATATATATATATATATATATATATATATATATATATATATATATATATATATATATATATATATATATATATATATATATATATGTATGTATAAAATTATGGAAAAACACCTAGCAAATAAAATGTTGACAAAATGCAATGCCTTTGTAGTAACATACGTTGTTTTCATTGCAGAATGTAGTGTTTTTGTAGCCAAATATAGTGTTTATGGTATAAATGTGTTATTTTTCAATGCAAACTTAGTGTTTTCCTGGCAAATGTAGTGTTATCATGACAAAATATAATGATGTTGTTGACATTGTAGTGTTTTCGTAGCAAAATTTAGTGTTCATGGTATAGATTTGTTATTTTTCATTGCAGAATGTAGTGTTTTCCTGGCAAATACAGTGTTATCATGACAAAATACAATAGTTTTGTGGTTATAAATGTTGTTTTCATCACAGAATGGCTTAACATTGCATTTGTGATATATGTTGTTTTCATCACAGAATATAGTGCTTCTTGCAGCATTTATTTGTTATTTTTGAATGCAAAATGTAGTGTTTTCAATGGCAAGACAGTGTTTTCCTGGCAGATATAGTGTTACCATGACAACATACAATGCTTGTGTGTTGTTTTAGCTAATGCAATGCAATATAATGCTTCCACAAATGTCCCTCTTGGAAACCCTCAGTCATCTTGGTTGCTCTGCCAAATAAAATACATACCGGCCAGAAACAAAGTCACAGCAGTAACATAGAAGGCGAAAAAGATTCTGTGGATTTTTGTGATGACTTTGCTCCAGTAGCTCGGCTTGCTCGGTTCTTTCCGGTTGTTGAGAAGCACGGTTAGCGCCCTCATCACATCCCTGGTCTCCTCCGAGATCACGTCCACGCTTCCGGACTCGGTCTGCTCCTTGTCCTGCAAAGATGTTGGGCCATTGTTGTCATTATTTGCCTCGTTGGGTCAATAGATTCTGCAGACCTTCATGAGTTCAGGTGAGTTTCCACGTGCAGGACCGTTGCAGATGCTCACACAACGCGTCCATTTCTTATCGCCCCCTGGAAAGAAATCAAGTTTCCACACTTTTTACAAGTTTTTGTAGCTAGTCTACACGGGGGAACTGTTGTCCCACCTCCTTTAGAGTCGGCCTGTTGGTTAAAGTCCTCACTCAGGCTCTGGTCCTCACTGCCTCCATCCTTGTCCATCAGGTACAAGACCACGATGGTCTCCAGGAGGCTGAGCAGCATCAGTGCAAAGATGCCGATGCAGTACACGGCTAGGGACAGCAGAGGGAGACAACATCAATGCATGGCTAGGGACAGCAGGGGGCGACAACATCAATGCATGGCTAGGGACAGCAGAGGGCGACAACATCAATGCATGGCTAGGGACAGCAGAGGGCGACAACATCAATGCATGGCTAGGGACAGCAGGGGGCGACAACATCAATGCATGGTTAGGGCCAGCAGGGGGCGACAACATCAATGCACGGCTAGGGACAGCAGAGGGAGACAACATCAATGCATGGCTAGGGACAGCAGGGGGCGACAACATCAATGCATGGCTAGGGACAGCAGAGGGCGACAACATCAATGCATGGCTAGGGACAGCAGAGGGCGACAACATCAATGCATGGCTAGGGACAGCAGGGGGCGACAACATCAATGCATGGTTAGGGCCAGCAGGGGGCGACAACATCAATGCACGGCTAGGGACAGCAGAGGGAGACAACATCAATGCATGGCTAGGGACAGCAGGGGGCGACAACATCAATGCATGGCTAGGGACAGCAGAGGGCGACAACATCAATGCATGGCTAGGGACAGCAGGGGGCGACAACATCAATGCATGGCTAGGGACAGCAGAGGTCGACAACATCAATGCATGGCTAGGGACAGCAGGGGGCGACAACATCAATGCATGGCTAGGGACAGCAGAGGGCGACAACATCAATGCATGGCTAGGGACAGCAGAGGGCGACAACATCAATGCATGGCTAGGGACAGCAGGGGGCGACAACATCAATGCATGGCTAGGGACAGCAGAGGGCGACAACATCAATGCATGGCTAGGGACAGCAGAGGGCGACAACATCAATGCATGGCTAGGGACAGCAGGGGGCGACAACATCAATGCATGGCTAGGGACAGCAGAGGGCGACAACATCAATGCATGGCTAGGGACAGCAGGGGGCGACAACATCAATGCATGGCTAGGGACAGCAGGGGGCGACAACATCAATGCATGGCTAGGGACAGCAGGGGGCGACAACATCAATGCATGGCTAGGGACAGCAGGGGGCGACAACATCAATGCATGGCTAGGGACAGCAGAGGGCGACAACATCAATGCATGGCTAGGGACAACAGGGGGCGACAACATCAATGCATGGCTAGGGACAGCAGAGGGCGACAACATCAATGCATGGTTAGGGACAGCAGAGGGCGACAACATCAATGCATGGCTAGGGACAGCAGAGGGCGACAATATCAATGCATGGTTAGGGACAGCAGGGGGCGACAATATCAATGCACGGCTAGGGACAGCAGAGGGCGACAACATCAATGCATGGCTAGGGACAGCAGAGGGCGACAACATCAATGCATGGCTAGGGGGCGACAACATCAATGCATGGCTAGGGACAGCAGAGGGCGACAACATCAATGCATGGCTAGGGACAGCAGGGGGCGACAACATCAATGCATGGCTAGGGACAGCAGAGGGCGACAACATCAATGCATGGCTAGGGACAGCAGAGGGAGACAACATCAATGCATGGCTAGGGACAGCAGAGGGCGACAACATCAATGCATGGCTAGGGACAGCAGAGGGCGACAACATCAATGCATGGCTAGGGACAGCAGAGGGAGACAACATCAATGCATGGCTAGGGACAGCAGAGGGAGACAACATCAATGCATGGCTAGGGACAGCAGAGGGAGACAACATCAATGCATGGCTAGGGACAGCAGAGGGAGACAACATCAATGCATGGCTAGGGACAGCAGGGGGCGACAACATCAATGCATGGCTAGGGACAGCAGGGGGCGACAATATCAATGCATGGCTAGGGACAGCAGGGGGCGACAACATCAATGCATGGCTAGGGACAGCAGAGGGCGACAACATCAATGCATGGCTAGGGACAGCAGGGGGCGACAATATCAATGCATGGCTAGGGACAGCAGGGGGCGACAACATCAATGCATGGCTAGGGACAGCAGAGGGCGACAACATCAATGCATGGCTAGGGACAGCAGGGGGCGACAATATCAATGCATGGCTAGGGACAACAGGGGGCGACAACATCAATGCATGGCTAGGGACAGCAGAGGGCGACAACATCAATGCATGGCTAGGGACAGCAGGGGGCGACAACATCAATGCATGGCTAGGGACAGCAGAGGGCGACAACATCAATGCATGGCTAGAGACAGCAGGGGGCGACAACATCAATGCAAACAAGACAACAAGTCTGTTCCTGCTACAGTTTCCTGACCAGGGTTTTATGTTCTTTCAACCACAACAAGTCCGCTTCCTCGTTTGGATTGTTAAAGTGTCAAAGTGGTCATCAAAGTTTGCGTGCACACTTTGCATGATACAACTTTTGTTGTGGACTTCAGCTCTGCATCCAACTACAACAGCCTGCTTTGTGCTTGTGCCTATTTCCTCTTCATTGTTGGCGTCTAGTTCATTGTTGACGGCTATTGCTTTTTTCTTTTTAGCAGTCATTTCTTCTTTGTTGGTGGCAGCTATTTCTTCCTTGTTTGGCAGATATTTTTCTGTTGTGGGAGGTTATTTCTTGTGTTTTGTTCATCGGCTATTCTTTTTCTGTTGTCGGCAGCTATTTCTTTTTTTCTTGGTGACGACTATTTTTTTTACGCTGCGCGGCGACTATATCTTCTTCTTTGGCTTTGGCTATTTCCTCTTTGTTGTTTGGCAGTTATTTCTTCTTTGTTGTTCAGTGGCTATTTTACCTGTGTCAGCGGCTATTTTGTTCTTTGTTGTTCAGCGGTTATTTTTTCCGTTGTTGGTGGCTATTTTTTTGTTGTTTGGTGCCAATTTTGTTGTTGTTTGGTGCCAATTTTTTTGTTGTTTGGTGACAATTTCTTTGTTGTTTGGTGGCTGCTTTTTGTTGTTCGGTGGCTATTTTTGTTGTTGTTTAGTGGCTATTTCTTTGTTGTTTGGTGGCTGCTTTTTGTTGTTCGCTGGCTATTTTTTTGTTGTTTGGTGGCTATTTCTTTGTTGTTTGGTGGCTATATTTTGTTGTTTGGTGGCTATTTCTTTGTTGTTTGGTGGCAATTTCTTTGTTGTTTGGGGGCTATATTTTGTTGTTTGGTGGCTATTTCTTTGTTGTTTGGTGGCAATTATGTTGTTGTTTGGTGCCAATTTTGTTGTTGTTTGGTGGCTATTTCTTTGTAGTTTGGTGGCTATTTTGTTGTTGTTTGGTGGCTACTTTTTGTTGTTTGGTGGCTATTTCTTTGTTGTTTGGTGGCTACTTTTTGTTGTTTGGTGGCTATTTCTTTGTTGTTTGGTGGTATTTCTTTGTTGTTTGGTAGCAATATTTTTGTTGTTTGGTGACAATTTTGTTGTTGTTTGGTGACAATTTTTTTGTTGTTTGATGACTATTTTTCTGTTGTATAGTGGCAATTTTTTTGTTATTTGGTGGCTATTTTTTGTTTTTGTTGTGTGGTGCCATTTTTTTTTATTTTTTTGACAATTTTGTTGTTGTATAGTGGCAATTTTTTTGTTGTTTTGTGCCAATTTTTTGTTGTTCAATGACAATTTTGTTGTTTGGTGGAAATTTTGTTGTTTTTTGGTGGCAATTTTTTGTTGTTTGGTGGCTATTTCTTTGTAGTTTGGTGGCAATTTTTTTGTTGTTTGGTGGCTATTTCTTTGTTTCGTGGCTATTTGTTTGTTGTTTGGTGGCAGTTTTTTGTTGTTTGGTGGCTATTTTTTTGTTGTTTGGTGGCTATTTCTTTGTTGTTTGGTGGCTATTTTGTTGTTGTTTGGTGGCTATTTTTTGTTGTTTGGTGGCTATTTCTTTTTTGTTTGTTAGCTACTTTTTGTTGTTTGGTGGCTACTTCTTTGTTGTTTGGTGACAATTTTGTTGTTGTTTGGTGCCAAAACTTTTGTTGTTGTTTGGTGGCTATTTCTTTGTTGTTTGGTGGCAATTTTTTTGTTGTTTGGTGGCAATTTTTTCGTTGTTTGGTGTAAATCTTTTTGTTGTTTGGTGGCAATTTTTTTGTTGTATAGTGGCCATTTTGTTGTTGTTTAGTGGCATTTTTTTGTTGTTTGGTGGCAATTTTTGTTTTTGTTTGGTGGCAATTTTGTTGTTGTTTGGTGGCAATTTTTTGTTGTTTGGTGGCTATTTTTTAAAAAATTTGTCAACTGTTCTTTGTTGTTCGGCGGCTATTTTTTGTACATTATTTAGCGGCTATTTCTTTTTTCTTTGTGCCACAGCTATTTATTTTGTGTTCGTGGCGACTATTTCTTTGTGTTTTTTTGACGGCTATCTCTTCCAGTCGGGCGTTAAAATTCGTAATGGAACTGAAAAAGAAGGAAGAAGCAACGCTCGATGGCCAAGCCTCCTCCCGACTCCTTCACCTATGAGGGGAATCTTGTTGGTGGAGGACGGCAGGATCTCGTTGAGAATGAGCTGCATGACGGTGACGGCCAGCAGCAGCGTGACTTTGAAGCTCAGCTTTTCTCCTCCGGTGTCGGGGATCAGGAAGGAGGCCATGTCCAGACCCAGGAAGAAGAGGACGGGGAGCATGAAGTTGATGATGTAGAGCACGGGTCTCCTCTTCATGGTGATCTGGAACACAGTTTTAAAACACACTTTTTCTAGCGCAGCACCAAATCCTTCAAAACATGATTCTCTTCCTTCAAATGGGACATATCATGCCACACCAACTTGTCTTACCTCATTGGTATCTCTTTTTATGCATGAGTCCCGAAAATGTGAACTCCAACCATGGAGGCGTGGCGGAGATGTTTATAAAATAATCTTGCCTTCCTTCATACTTCCTCTAAGACGTTTGGAATTTGAGACTTTAGTGTCGTGTTTTTGACATCAGTGTATGGCATATATGGTAGAGGTTTACCTTTGCATGAGTCCACCTTTTTTATTCCGTCAATAAAGTACTCTATAAGGAAAAAAATGTTACCTACGGAGCTGCCAGTGTTTTACTGCAGGGCATTAATGTAAATGGAAAAACCATACCACTGTTATTTTTACATACATTTTCTGAAGTGTTCCTGAGCCCATGTGGTGATATCCTTTACACACTGATGTGGCTTTTTCATGCAGTACCGCCTGAGGGGTCGAAGGTCCGTAATATCATGGCTTACGTGCACTGATTTCTCCAGATTCTCTGAACCTTTTGATGGTATCACGGAGCGTAGATGGTGAAATACCTAAATTCCTTGCAATAGCTGGTTGATAAATGTCATTCTTGCACAATTTGCTCAGGCATTTGTTGACAAAGTGGTGACCCTCGCCCCGTCCTCGTTTGTGAACGACTGAGCATTTCACGGAAGCTGCTTTTATACCCAATCATGGCACCCACCTGTTCCCAATTAGCCCGTTCACCGGTGGGATGTTCCAAATAAGTGTTCGATGAGCATTCCTCAACTTTCTCAGTCTTTTTTGCCACTTGTGCCAGCTTTTTTGAAACACGTTGCAGGCATCAAATTCCAAATTAGGTAATATTTGCAAAAAATAACAAAGTTGACCAGTTTGAAGATTGAATATGTTGTCTTTGCAGTCTATTCAATTGAATATAAGTTGCAAAGTATTTGCAAATTATTGTATTCTCTTTTTATTTACCATTTACACAACGGGACAACTTCACCGGTTTGGGGTGTTGTATTTACAGATATGTGTCCGCGACTCACCGTATAAATGATCATGTCCTGTTCAATGCCGAAGAAGGTCAGAGTCTTGTTGTCCACGCTCATGCCCACGAAGAGCCACTCGTACTGCGTGCGCATTACCTCCCTGGACCACCGGGTGGCCTCGGCCGAGCCCAGCGAGTGCAGCAGCCGGATCTCCTGGACTGAGACAGGAAGTGAGGGTGGGATGGTGAAGGTGTGCACCCCCCCCCCCCCCCACGCCCCCCCGCTCACCGGAGTGGACCACGGACTTGAAGGAGAGGTCGCAGCTCTGAATGTCGAAGGGGAACTTGTAGATGTGCATCCTGCAGGTGCTGGGCAGCACCTGGTCGTTCTGCACCCACACCTGGCCACTGCTGGAGATGGTGAGGTGGGGGCTGGGGGGGGCCTTGTCCTTCTCCACCCTGCACGCACACGGTTGTTTGAAAGCACACCATCCCCATGTCGGAGCCTCCAGGATATCATTTTGTAGGGTGGGACGTTACAAAAAGTTGGATCAAGTCAAATTAATCAGAGAACAAAAACATATTTACAAAATGTGAAGTTGTCACCTTGTGGAAATAATAAATACAAACAGAATCGTTTTTTTAAAGCCTAAAATACCATTTTTTTGTTGTATAGTGACAATTTTTGTTGTTTGGTGGCAATTTTTGTTGTTGTTTGGTGGCTATTTTTTGTTGTTTGGTGGCTATTTTGTTGTTGTTTGGTGGCAATTTTTGTTGTTGTTTGGTGGCTATTTTTGTTGCTTGGTGGCTATTTCTTTGTTGTATGGTGGGAATTTTTTGTGGTTTGTGGCTATTTTGTTGTTGTTTGGTGGCTATTTCTTTGTTGTTTGGTGGCAATTTTTTTGATTGGTGCCAATTTTGTTGTTGTTTGGTGCCAATTTTTTTGTTGTTTGGTGACAATTTTTTTGTTGTATAGTGACAATTTTTGTTGTTGTTTGGTGGCAATTTTTGTTGTTGTTTGGTGGCTATTTTTGTTGCTTGGTGGCTATTTCTTTGTTGTATGGTGGCAATTTTTTGTGGTTTGTGGCTATTTTGTTGTTGTTTGGTGGCTATTTCTTTGTTGTTTGGTGGCAATTTCATTGTTTAGTGGCAATTTTTTTGATTGGTGCCAATTTTGTTGTTGTTTGGTGACAATTTTGTTGTTGTATAGTGGCAATTTTTGTTGTTGTTTGGTGGCAATTTTTATTGTTGTTTGGTGGCAATTTTTGTTGTTGTTTGGTGGCAATTTCTTTGTTATTTGATGGCTTTTTTTTGTTGTTTGGTGGCTATTTTTTGTTGTTCGTTGGTTAAGCTATTTTTTTGTTGTTTGGTGAGAATTTTTTTGTTGTATAGTGGCAATTTTGTTGTTGTTTGGTGGCAATTTTTGTTGTTTGGTGGCAATTTTTTGTTGTTGGGTGGCTATTTTGTTGTTGTTTGGTGGCTATTTCTTTGTTGTTTGGTGACAATTTTGTTGTTGTATGGTGGCAATTTTGTTGTTCGGTGACAATTTTGTTGTTGTTTGGTGACAATTTTGTTGTTGTATAGTGGCAATTTTGTTGTTTGGTGGCAATTTCTTTGTTATTTGATGGCTATTTTTTGTTGTTTGGTGGCATTTTCTTTGTTGTTTGGTGACAATTTTTTTGTTGTATAGTGGCAATTTTGTTGTTGTTTGGTGGCAATTTTGTTGTTCAGTGGCATCTTTTTGTTGTTTGGTGCCAATTTTGTTGTTGTTTGGTGGCAATTTTGTTGTTGTTTGGTGGCTATTTTGTTGTTGTTTGGTGACTATTTTGTTGTTGTTTGGTGACAATTTTGTTGTTGTTTGGTGGTTATTTCTTTTGGTGGCTATTTTGTTGTTGTTTGGTGGCTATTTTGTTGTTGTTTGGTGGTTATTTCTTTTGGTGGCGATTTTGTTGTTGTTTGGTGGCTATTTTGTTGTTGTTTGGTGACAATTTTTTTGTTGTTTGGTGACAATTTTTTTGCTGTACCGTTACAATTTTGTTGTTGTTTGGTGGCAATTTTCAGTTGTTTGGTGGCAATTTCTTTGTTGTTTGGTGGCAATTTTTTTGTTGTATAGTGACAATTTTGTTGTTGTTTGGTGGCAATTTTGTTGTTCAGTGGCAACTTTTTGTTGTTTGGTGCCAATTTTGTTGTTGTTTGGTGGCAATTTTGTTGTTGTTTGGTGGCTATTTTGTTGTTGTTTGGTGGTTATTTCTTTTGGTGGCTATTTTGTTGTTGTTTGGTGGCTATTTTGTTGTTGTTTGGTGGCTATTTCTTTGTTGTTTGGTGACAATTTTTTTGTTGTTTGGTGACAATTTTTTTGCTGTACCGTTACAATTTTGTTGTTGTTTGGTGGCAATTTTTTGTTGTTTGGTGGCAATTTCTTTGTTGTTTGGTGACAATTTTTGTTGTTGTATAGTGACAATTTTGTTGTTGTTTGGTGGCAATTTTTTTGGTTGGTGCCAATTTTGTTGTTGTTTGGTGCCAATTTTGTTGTTGTTTGGTGCCAATTTTGTTGTTGTTTGGTGACAATTTTTTTGTTGTATAGTGGCAATTTTGTTGTTGTTTGGTGGCAATTTTCTTTGTAACAAAATATAGCATTTTCATGGCAAAATTGCACCTTTATGGAAAACAAAGGTGTTTTTTTGTCAAATAAAATGTTATAATGACACAAAATAGTTACAAAAATGACATTTTCACGTCATCTTCATTGCGCACAACAACATAGCAGAGCAGGTTGGAGGTGGACTCACATCTCCTCGATGCTGAGATCTGGCTTCCACAAGACCTGATGGGGTATGGTGATGTTCTCGATGCCACAAAAGTCCTGCGGGTTCCAGGAGATGTGATCGTTCTGCCATTTCTGTGCAGGAAACATCAGAAGAAGTCCTGCAGAAGTCCTTCTTTTTAAAAATGCACATCAAAGTTTGAGTTAAGAGTAAAAAGTGGATTCAAAGGACCGTGAAAATCCAAACGTAAGGAATGAAGGTCTGGTCCAACTCTCTCTGGAGACAAAAACATGGGAAACATTGTTTGTAATATTTATTTATCAGTGTCTTTATTCAAGCATTGAGCTGAATTACAAAACCCAAAAGCAGTGAAGTTGTCACGTTGTGTAAATGGTCAATAAAAACAATGATTTGCAAATCATTTTCAACTTATATTCAATTGAATAGATCGCAAAGACAACATATTTCATGTTCACACTGAGAAACTTGCAAATAATCATGAACTTAGAATTTAATAGCAGCAACACGTTGCAAAAAAGTTGTCACAGGGGCATGTTCACCACTGTGTTACATGGCCTTTCCTTTTAACAACACTCAGTAAACGTTTGGGAACTGAGGAGACACATTTATGAAGCTTCTCAGGTGGAATTCTTTCCCATTCTTGCT